>NW_003852456.1:10076041-10085575 GCF_000181295.1 Otolemur garnettii
CAGGTGAGATCCCGCCCACCAGGGGGTGTGCTGAGCACCCGCACACTGGGCACATCAGGTGAGATCCCGCCCACCAGGGGGCGTGCTGACCACCCTCACACTGTGCATAGCAGGTGAGATCCCGCCCACCAGGGGGCGTGCTGAACACCCTCACTCTGTGCACAGCAGGTGAGATCCCACCAGCCACCCTCCTTCCTCCTCCCTACCCCTTCCCCTCTCCCCTCACTAGGCTATACTTATGTTTTTCTTTCATACTGTTTTTAGTTGTTTATATATTGGTTTCATATTAGTATTGAGTACTTTGGATACCTTTTTCTCCATTCTTGTGACACTTTACTAAGAAGAATGTATTTCAACTCCATCTAGATAAGCGGAAAAGATGTAAAGTCTCCATCCTTCATATTAATCTGAAATTTTCTAATTTTTAAAAAATTAAAAAATAAATAAAGTAGATAATACTTTTAGTTAATAACATGCTTATCATGAATAAAATATTCATATATACATACAAATAAATTTTTGATTTTTATAACTAATACTGATCAAAATTTGACCCTGAGCCAGTAGATGGAGAAGTTGATGCATGGTGCTATTAAAAGTCTCTTTGGAAGTTTCAGAAGCACAGAGTAAAACTGCTGCTGATTCAGGTGTTTAAGGATTGTTCTCATGGTTATTTTCTGGCTGCTTTGCAGAAACAGCTTGTACAGTTACTCTCTGGTGTCACCCAAGGGATCAGTATTGTTTCTTTCAGGTCTACCCTGTACAATTCTTATGTGCTTTGCTGATAGGCACATTTATTTTTTTTTATTGTCTATTTTATTTGCAAACAAGCTGGGAATGTTTCTTTTCTTCTTAAATTAATTGCTTACAGTTTGTGTAGAGCAACATTTTTAGGAGCCACAAAATGTTTATGAATAAAGGCACTGAGTAACAGAACTGACATCTCTCAGGGCATGATGCAAATAAAAGTTTCTAGTAGGCTAAGCTGGTTTTCTGAAATAAACCAACACGTGTCATGTACTTTACACAGGATTTCAGAAGTTATGTGCACCAACCCTATAGGAATGAGTGCTTAAAGAAAGAAGTCAGGTGAACACACTCCATGGCCAAACATGTAGCCACACTAACAATTATTCTATGTCGTAAGAGATACTAAGAATCCTGAATATTTTGCATAACTGGTATTGTCCCTTTATACTGGCATTTTGTTGTTAAAAATGTCCATGTTTAGAAACCAAAACCCACAGCATGAAATAAATGAAAATGTGGGGAAACACATGAGACTGCTTGTAGCTAAGCTTTGCCTTCAGAAAGGAAGGCTAATATTTTAATGAAGTTGCCAATAACAAGGAAATGTCAAGATATTAATGATCAAAACCAGAAATATAGGATGTGGAAGTTATAAGGAACTTTATTTCTATAAACCAAGTGGCAATAAGAAAACATACATCATCTATTAGGGATGTCAAAATAGCTGTTACCTACAATTTTGTTCTGACAGTTCATTTCAACAATTCCTATTTTCTAAAAATACACATCTAATTTTGGTATATTTAAATGTGTTCACAAAACTCCATATAAGCAAAACAAGAGATTACTTTTGTGGAAATGGGTTGTAGCTAATACATGACTATTTGTTAAAAATATAGTATCCCTTTTATTTTACATAGCATGGTTGAATCTCAAGTTATCTAAATATGTTAGTTATTCAATTTAATGAATATTTATCAGGAACTTGCAATTTCCCAGTATTCAATAAAAAAGCCACACTGGATCCCACTCTCATGAAACTTACATTCTAGCAGAAGATACAGGCAATGGACACAAGATAAACTGTGGTAATAAGTCATTACAGATTTTAGTAGGCAATATAATAAAACGATAAGACAGAGGTGGGAAACAACTTTGAGATACTATTGAAATAAAAAAGAATAGCTTCCAACTCCATCCAGGTAAACACAAAAGATGTAAAGCTCCATCTTTTTTGTGGCTACTAAACCATCTCAAGAATGGGGAAAAAAGTATCCAATGTACTCAATATCATTATGAAACCAATCATATATATAAACACACACTCATGCAAATGATAAAACACAATATGCTCTAGTAAGGAGGAGGGGTGATATGGGAGAGGGGAGAGTGGGGGAGATGGAGATTGGTGGGAGGTGGGAGGGCATTTGGTGGGATCTCAATGTGACAATGCAAGGGTATATTTCAAAATCACTAAGTGTACATATTAAATGTCTTACCATAAAATAAGTGAGGTGATGGTAATATTAACCAGTTTGATATAAGCAGTCATATTGTGTATCAAATCATCACATTGTACCCTATAAAAGTATAGTCATTGATTTTAATTAAAAATTAATAGAAAGTTTAAAAAATAATAGCTTCTGGGCAATATATTAATCATGCTGCTATTTGATAAATATTTATGCAGAAAACTACTAGATATAGACAGCTCATATGCAAATTCATAGGTATAGCCTTTGTACAAATACAGATGGATACACATGCAACCAAAGTGGATGTGATCTCTGGATGTAAAGTTGACAAGGGACCTTTTTGTTCTTGCCTTTTATTATTATGTCTTTTTTATCTTTTCTTTTGCTTTCCTATAGTTTGAACTTGTGAAACTGACACACTTTTAAGGTTTTATGTTCGTTGTCATACTTTTATTTTCATAAAGAAAGCAGAAGCATTGATTGACTTGGAGTAGATAAAGAGATACCTATTTCAGGGCGGCAGGACATGACGCTTTGGAATAAAGATTATTTTGAGCTAAAAATACTTTCTTGAAAAACAGCAAATGCAAGAAGGACATTCTATTCTTCCCTTTTCTTCCTGAAAACAGGAGATAAAAACTCCCAAGTGAAAGATGCCCTCCCTGTATCAGGAGAAAAGGAACATTCTTTGACCTAGAGTCGTAGCCCAGAGAATTCTGTACACACAGACCTTGTCAAAAATAATTCTTATCTCTTTTTAAGCCTCCCCACACAATTTAGTTAACTTTTCCACAATTGCCACTCTTTGTTCAACCTATTACAGAAAACATTCGGATATTTGCTTCTTCTTTGGGTCTTTATGTTATTATGAGGCTTCAGCCTTCCATGAAATGTATATTGTGTGTGTTTCACCTGTTAACTTTCCTTATTTCAATTTAGTTTTCAAGCCCAGTTCAAACCAAATGAGGAGAGACGACTTTGTTTCATGTTCAGCACCATTCCCTTTAGACATGGAATATTGTTCATTATTAAGATCTAAGAAGCAAAATGTTTGTAGCATAAAGGCAATAATAATAAATGCTCTTACCTTTCTCTGTGATTCTAGATGGACGCCAGTAAAAAAGTTCAACCTTTTGAAAAATGCTTGAGACAGAAATGGTAGACAGAGAAACACTCATGTCATAAATAGTACTAAAAACAACTATATTTTCACCAGACCAGAATCCACGAAAGAAATACCTCATAGTCTATTAAAGTTCCATTTAACCAAATTTAAAATTAGGCTAGGTGCAGTGGCTTGTTCCTATAATCTCAGCACTCTGGGAAGCTGAGGTAGGAGGATCCCTTCCTTGAGCTCAGGAGTTGTAGATCAGCCTGAGCTTGAGCAAGACCTCATTTCCTTTAAAAACAGAAAAAACTAGGTAAATTCCCAAATATTTCATCTTCTTTGGCACAACTGTAAACGGAATAGAGTCCTTAACTGTTTTGCCATCTTGACTGATGTATCTTGAGATACTGCTGTATTCCTTGATCACATCTAAGAGTTCTGTGGTTGAGTCCGTGGGGTTTTCCAGATGTAAAATCATATCATCTGTGAAGAGTGAAAGTTTGATCTCCTCTGACCCTATCTGGTTACCCTTGGTCGCCTTGTCTTGCCTGATTGTGATGGCTAAGACTTCCATAACAGTGTTGAAAACAGTGGAGACAATGGGCAACCTTATCTGGTTCCTGATCTGAGTGAAATGTTTTCAATTTTACTCTGTTCAATACAATATTGGCTGTAGGTTTTCTGTAGATGCCTCTATCAATTTAAGAAATGTCCCTTCTATACCAATTTTCATAAGTGTTCTGATCATGAAAGGATGCTGGATATTGTCAAAAGCTTTTTCTGCATCTATTGAGAGAATCATATGGTCTTTGTTTTTTGGTTTGTTTATGAGATGTATTATATTTATAGATTTACGTATATTGAACCACCCTTGAGACCCTGGGATAAAACTCACTTGGTCATGGTGTACAATTTGTTTGATATGTTTCTGGATTCTGTTTGCTAGGATCTTATTGAATATTTTTGCATCTATATTCATTAAAGATATTGGTTTACAATTTTCTTTTCTTGTTGGGTCTTTTCCTGGTTTGGGGATCAGGGTGATATTTGCTTCATAGAATCTGTTGGGAATTACTCCTTCATTTTCGATGTTTTGGAAAAGGTTGAGTAATACAGGCAGTAGTTCCTCTGTAAATATTTGGTAGAATTCTGATGTGAAGCCATCTTGTCCTGGACTCTTCTTTTTTGGGAAATTTCGTATAGTTGATTCTATTTCAGTACTTGATATAGGTCTGTTCAGCGTTTCCAATTCTTTCTGATTAAGTCTAGAAAGTTGGTGTGCTTTCAGGTATCAGTCAATTTCTTTCAGATTTTCATATTTCTGAGAATAAAGTTTTTTGTAGTATTCATTAAAGATTCTTTGAATTTCTAAGGTGTCTGTTGTTGTTTCACCTTTGTCATTTCTGATTGGTGATATTAAGGACTTTACTTTTTTATTTTTATTTAGGTTGGCCAAATGTTTCTCAATTGTGTTGAATTTTTTCAAAAAAACAAGTTTTTGATTCATTGATCTTGTTAATAATTCTTTTGTTTTCAGTTTCATTTAATTCTGTTCTAATTTTAGTTATTTCTTTTCTTCTTCTGGGTTTGGGGTTGGAATGTTCTTCCTTCTCCAGTTGCTTAAGATGTCCCATTAAGTTATGGACTTCCTCTCTTTCCATTGTCTTGAAACACTATAAATTTCCCTCTTAGAACTGCCTTTGCAATATCCCACAGGTTCTGATAATTCATGTCTTTGTTATTGCTTTGTTCCCCAAATTTGGCAATTTCCTTCTTAATCTCATCTAAGACCCAGCTATGTATCATTCAGCATAAGGTTATTCAGTTTCCATGACTTTGTATGAGTGTGCAGGTACCTGTTACTGGTGAGTTCAACTTTTATTGTGTGATGATCTGAGAAAATATAAGGAATAATTTCCTTAAATTATTTTAAATTTGCTGAGGTTAGCCTGTGACTTAAGATGTGATCAATTTTGGAGGATGTTCCATGGGTTGATGAGAAGAATGTGTATTGAGTTTTATTAGGATAAAATGTTCTGCAGATGTCTGTTAAATTCAATTGTTGTGGTGTGAAAGATCTCTATAAAGAGAATTATGGGGCAGTGCCTGTAGTTCAAAGGAATTGGGCACTGGCCCCATATACCAGAGGTGGTGGGTTCAAATCCAGCACTGGGAAAAAAAAACTGAAAAAAAAAAGAGAAAATTATGAAACTCTGAGAAAAGAAATAGATGAAGATGTTAACAAATGGAGAAACATACCATGCTCATGGCTGGGAATAATAAACATCGTTAAATTGTCCATATTACTCAAAGCAATTTACAAATTTAATGCAATCCCTATCAAAGCCCCATCATCATACTTTAAAGATCTGGAACAAATAGTACCCTGCTTTAACCAGAAAAAAACTTGAATATCCAAGACATTACTCAGAAATAAAAACAAATCAGGAGGAATCACACTACCAGACTTTAAACTATACTATAAATCTATAGTGATCAAAACAGCATAGTATTGGCACAAAAATAGAAAGGTAGATGTATGGAACAGAATTGAGAAGCAAGAGATGAACCCAGACACTTATCGTCATTTGATCGTTGATAAGCCTATCAAAAATATAAATTGGGGGAAAAATTCCCTATTTAACAAATGGTGCTGGGAAAATTGGCTGGCGATTTGTGGAAGACTGAAAATGGACCCACACCTTTCACCCTAACAAAAATTGACTATCACTGGATAAAAGATTTAAACTTAAGACATGAAACTATTAAGATTCTTGGAGAGAGTGCAGGAGAAACACTTGAAGAAACTGGCCTGGGAGAATACTTTATGAGAAAGACCTGGGCAATTGAAGCAACACCAAAAATATATTACTGGGATCTGATCAAGCTAAAAAGCTTCTGCACAGCTAATACAGCAAGTAAAGCAAGCAGACAGCCCTCAGAATGGGAGAGGATATTTGCAGGTTATGCTTCTAACAAAGGTTTAATAGCCAGAATCTACAGAGAACTCAAACTTATTAATAAGGAAAGAACAATAATCCCATTTCATTGTGGGCAATGAACGGGGACTTGAACAGAAGCTTCTTTGAAGAAGATAGGTGCATGGTCTATAGACACATGAAAAATTGCTCATCTTTAATCATCAGAGAAATGCAAATCAAAACCACTTTGAGATATCATCTAACTCCAGTAAGAGTGGTTCACATGACAACCTCCCAAAACTACAGATGTTGGCATGGGTGTGGAGAAAAGGGAACACTTCTGCACTGCTGGTGGGAGTGCAAGCTAATATGTCCATTTTGGAAAGAAGTATGGAGAATACTCAGGTATCTAAAAGTAGGCCTGCCATTTGATCCTGCAATTCCTCTAGTAGGTGTATATCCAAATACCAAAAATCACTTTTTAACAAAGATATTTGCACCAGATATTGCACCTGCACCATTCTGAGGGCTGTCTGCTTGCTTTACTTGCAGCTCAATTCATAATAGCCACGTCATGGAAGAAGCCCAAGTACCCATTGACCCATGAATGGATTAATAAATTGTGGTATATGTACACCATGGAATATTATGGAACCTTAAGAAAAGATGGAGAAATAACCTCTTTTACATTTACATGGATGGAGCTGGAACATATCCTACTTAGTAAAGTATCTCAAGAATGGAAGAAAAAATATCCAATGTACTCAGTACTATTATGAAACCAATTTACAATCACTTACACTTTCATATGATGAATAGATCACAACTATGGCCCAGGATAAAAGAGGGAGGAGGGGGAGATGGACAGGGAGAGGAGAGGTCAGATCGAGGGAGGGTGAATGGTGGGATCACACCTATGGTGCATAATGCAAGGGTACATGTCGGATCTATTAAGTACAGAGTATAAATGTCTTAACACAATAATTAAGTAAATGAGATGAGGTATATATTAAAAATAAAAATAAAAAAAAAAAACAGAAAAACTAGCCATGAATGTTGGTGAGTCCCCATAGTCACAGCTAGTTGGGAGACCAAAGGGAAGGATCACATGAGCCCAGGAGTTTGAGGTTGCTGTGAGCTATGATGACTCCATGGCACTCTACCCAGGGTGAGAGATTGAGAGACTTAAAAAAAAATTTAGGTTAAAAATTACATACTTAGTTCTTACAGGGTATGGGAATTACGTTGTATGTGATTAGCAAAGTGCAGACCTGTAAGTATACACACATTTACAGAATGACTGAGGGATTATCTCCAGAGAGATCTGGAAAATCCTCAGGGAAGCTTTGGCATTCTAATTTGTAGACATTAAGATGAACTGGTTCTAAGATGAGAAACAACAGTACAAAGGAAAGACCACTATGTGGAGATACAGAGAAGGTAAAATTCTAGTTCTGACTTTCTCACTAAAGTCATTTGAGTAGATTGTTCAACTTCACAGAACTTTCCAGTCTCCATCTCCTAACTCAGGGACTGGAATAAAAGGACATCTAGCTCCCTTCCTTGTAAAACTTCATTATGGTATGAGTTTGCCATGTAATTGTATCAAACTCAGAAAAGTATCTCCACATCTTCCAGAATTTTTAGATACAATTTGTGTTTCCTGGACCTTTGAAATGAGCAGATTAAAACAGATGTAACCTAAACCAGTCCCTTTTATTTTATGGATGGATGGGGACAGGGACCTTCAGGAACAATGAGTGACTCTACCAAGTTTTCAGAGTTACGACATGGGAGAGAGCAAACTGGAGCCCAGACTTACTAAATCACCAGCATAGAAATTTAATAGAATTCTGTTATGAGGAAAATTAAAAGCAGTGCATTACTTTAGTATTTTATTTCTTTCTACTTACATTAAACTTTGACTGAAGATGGAATACTCCTAGCAATCAATTTACCTCAGAAACCTTACAAGTAAACATTCGACAAGAAAACAAGCAGCTTCTCTTAATGACCGTGGAGAAAGTGGAGGTCCCCATACTCAGAAGAGAAATTCTTCATCTACCAGCTGATAGTCCCCTAAAATCATGAGATGAGTGGTAGTTGCCCAAGTGTCACGAGGAACCTCGTGTGTAGAGACTGAGAGCTAAACAAAGATGGCAAAGTTGGGGTCAGAAAGAGCTGCTTTGGTTATTGCCATAAATAGGGACCTCGAGAAAATTAATAAAACAAATATTCATAACAGATAAAGTTGCCTCTGGAAAGGGCAAATTCTATACTACAGGGAGGAATCCCCAACGTGAGGCATATTGGAGAGTTAATAAAAACAACCTACATCAAAGACGAGATAAAAATAACACTCCACGTGACGATGGGAACCAATACGAGGAAAATGTGGTAAGTCTACATGAGCATTAACTGTAAAAGTAAGATGATTTGTGGCAACCAGAAACAAGATAAAGGAACTGAAGTAGGAGATGAGACCCTCAGGAATCGCAGTTCCTCCATTTGGAATTCAGAAAGGAGAGGGATCCTGAAGAAATCATATGTTAAACATACTTTGACACCTACTGAGTCATAAAATGTAGCATTAGATGTGCCTTGAGAATGGTATATGTAACATTAAAAAAAGTTGCTGGCTTTAGAAAATGTTATTTTGTTTTCAAAATGTGGCAGAGATGGGAAGGTGGGTGGGATGGGATCCCTATGGTGATATTCTTTATGAAAGGATTAGCTGCTTTTGTTACATTTTTAATATGCAACCACTTCTTCACCTGAGGAAAACTAGAATGAAATGCAGTCTAAAATACTTTGCACTGCATTGTAATTTCTTCATTAGTTTAGTCTGGAAACTGGTCTGTTTTAATGTGCTTTTTCAATGCTGTATGTAGAGGAATATCTGCAGACCACTGGGATACACTTGTTAAACTCTCATCTGCTGGGACACTGGGTGATGTTTGGCAGTGACTGCTCTACCTTGAGGCTTTGTTTGGTTTATTTATTAAAGTGTACAGTATTTAAAAATCAAACATAGCTTTAGTTTAAACACTAAGCTGAATTAGTCACGTCCATTTAGGACACAACCTCAAGTACTGAAGAGATCAATTTCCAGAAGGTTTGTTCTGTATAAACTCCATGTTAGTCTTTGGTAGAGTGTCTTTTTCTTTTCTTTCTTTCCCTTCCTCTCCTCCCTTCCTTTCCCTTCCCATCCTTTCCCTTCCCTTCCCTCCTTCTTTCCTTCCTTCCTTCCTTCCTTCCCTCCCTCCCTCCCTCCCTCCCT
>NW_003852456.1:10086016-10110942 GCF_000181295.1 Otolemur garnettii
CCCTTCCCTTCCCTTCCCTTCCCTTCCCTTCCTTCTTTCTTTCTCCCTTCCCTTCCCTTCCCTTCCTTCTTTCTTTCTTTCTCCCTTCCCTTCCTTTCTTATTTTATTTTGGTTGTTTGATGTGCAATATGTTTTGTATGCAGGTCATAAATAAAATTTGATCTTCCATTGTGACCTATAATCTCAACCACATGCATTAAAATTTTAAACTTGGGGAAAGTAGGTATAAATATTTATTACTTTAGACTTTTTAGAGAGACATTGTAACATCCATCTTTTATAAATTAAATTTCTATTTTTACTACAACAGTAAGCATTAGAAAATAGAAACATAAATTCAACTTTTGAGTCAGTGTGATGCAAAAAAGGTGAAAAATGAAACAAACAAAAAAAACCCCAAACCCTCAATCCTACAAAAAGCCCAGATGAAGGAAAAGAAGAAAAAAGTCTGCAAGGGATACTAATGAAAATGAGTTAAAAGGCAAAACAGTAAATAAGAAGTTCAAAATACCATTTAAAAATTCAAATGTTTAAACATGAGATAGGATTCCATTTAAAATAAATAGACTAATTAAAAGATAGAGTTCTTCAAAAAGATAAAACTCACAGGTAGTTTATAAGAGACATACTTAATTTAAAATTACTCAGGAATAAAAAAAAAGAAGAAAAGAAAAATATTCCAGGCAAATACAATAGTCCCTACCCAATCATTTCAGTAGATTTTGGCACCCACAAAAAAGCACCCTGAGTGAGGGGACTTCATTTATTTTCTTGCCATTGCTCTAGTACCTAAAATGTAGTACACAGCCAGTAAATATTTGTTAAATGAATAAACAGATACATGTGTACATATGTGTTTTTATATGAATATCTTAATTGGATGTATACACATTCAATTTATGAAAAACAGTTGTCACTGAAAATGGAGAATAAGACAATAAGAAAACTAAAAATATTCAGTGTCTTTTGTGTTAATAAATATCAAAATCACTATGCTATGTAAACCATTTCTTGTCTTCAAATAATCATCATCAAGAATAGTAAAAACTGTGCACTCATTGTGCCCTCCCATGCTGTGTTCACAGATACATTAGAATTCTAGATGTGTAGGGAGGGTGGGACTTCGCTAAAATATTGCTCATTTGCATGAGTAATGCAAGACATGTTTGGAAAATCTTGTCCCCCAAAATAGTTCACCAGACATGTTATCTTCAAGGGAGTTTTAATTCTGGTACAGTTTAGCATCAACTGTGTAATTCAGATTCCAATGGAACATCAAAGGAGGTAAAATTCACGTTCGATGGGCCAGTGACCACAGATGAGGCTCAGGAGGTGTGCACAGAAAGCTGATGAAACATTTGACGTTTTATAATCAGACTGTGGTTATAACATGCTGATTGCAATCAAGTGCAATGTGGTAGAGGGAGCAGCGACTTTATGATTATTGAGCTCCTTATAGTATCCATGATAGGCATTCAGACTCTTGCAGGAGCAAAAAGTCCAGCTGTTTAAGGATTGCACAAAACTTTGAATTATAACAGCATGTGATGTATTCAATGACGTTAAGTGCTTGAGTTTTTCCTAGTCATGTAAGTGATTTTGTATTTTGTTATCTATATGTTTTATTAAAATAATCATCGTGCTCTTTATAAGGCATATAGAAGAATTATTTCTTATTATGATATTCTTTTTTGTAATTTAGAATATGAATAGAAAAAATGTAATAGTATGCCAGGAACTGGAGGAACATCTCTCTCTTGCTAGTTTTTCTGAAGAATAAATTCAAAAATCGTGTCACTAGGAATCATAACAAAATTTTTCCCCATTGACAGTGGTTCAGCAAATTGGCTATGTTTAATTTCTCAGGGCTCTGTCCTTGTCTCAGGTGTGTATGTGTGTTCCTGTCATGAGTCACGGTTTGTTCTCAACTATGAGGTGCGAATTGTGCCTTCCCTGCTACAAACTTCGTGTCCCGTAGTCCGTATTCATACATCTTGGCATCACTTGGCTTTGTTTAAGGGATCTTTCTCAGTTTTTTAATTTTCTCCTCACTTTTAACTGATGTCTGATTAGCTCCAGGCCTTCAATCCTGCCATCCTCTTTTGTTGTCTTTTTCAATGACTTTTGAAATTTATTTTATTTATTATTTTTATTAAACTTCAGATTAATATGAGGGTACAAACTGTTTTCATTTCTGAGATGAAGTTCAAGTTGTAGCTGAGCCCTTCACCCAGGGGCGTGCTGAGCACCCTCACACCATGCACATGAGGTGTCATCCTGCCCACCAGGGGGCGTGCTGAGCACCCTCACACCATGCACATGAGGTGTCATCCTGCCCACCAGGGGGCGTGCTGAGCACCCTCACACCATGCACATGAGGTGCCACCCGCTAATCACCCTCTTCCTCTCCCATTTCCCCCTCCCTCTTTTCCTCTCCCCTTCACTGAACTAAGCTTGTGTTTTTCTTTTATGTGAGTTTGTAGTTGTTTATATGTTGGTTTCATATTAGTATTGAGCACATTGAATATTTGCTTTTCCATCTTGTGGTACTTTACTAAGGAGAGTGTATTTCAACTCTGTCCAGGTAAAAACAAAAGATGTAACATCTCCATCTTTTATTATGGTGTGATATCCATGGTGTACATAAACCGAAGTTTCTTTATCCATTCATGGGTTGATGGGCACTTGGGTTGCTGCCACATCTTGGCAATTGTAAATTGAACTGCAGTACCTTTTAGTGCAAATGCAATGACATTTTTTTGTTTTTAGTTCAGACATTTTTAAAATATCCAACAGATTTAAAATACCAAGTGTCCCAAAAAGTTGCCCATAAAGTTGCTATGTGCAGGGGAAATGGGAACTCGTAGCTAAACATACCTATATTTACAGAAGCATTTACAAAGAAGTGGCCAACACACAGAAAATACTTTGTAAAGATTTTGTAAAATTTCGTAATGAATAATTTGTAAACAAAGGTACATTTAGTACAATTTTCCATTTACCCTATGTATGGTGACTTGAGGGACTACTGTTGGAACACCCTGCATTAAATTTAAGTTTATTCTAAGTTATTTATTTCAATAGATAATTGCTTATTTTTACTTCTATTTACTTGACTTACACTCATTATACCAAGCATGCCTAAAATAATAAAACCTCATTAAAATAAAATATGAATTAAAATATTTGTACAAGTACCACCTGAAAAGTGATGGATTGGGCACATACAATGTGTATCTCACTGTATGATAAATGTTGCTTTTGTATTTTGCTTGCCTTCCTCAACAGATTGAGAGATTCTTGAGAGGAAGAGATTGTGTATAATTTATTTCTGTTTCCCAGTAACTAATAAGCTGGCTTCAAATTGACAGGACAATCTGAGAACCAGACTGTGTGTTTTTGCTGACTCTCACACACTCACCAGCCAGACACATTGGAAATGCTTCTGTGATCTGTCTGGTGTCTCCACTCATACCCCATCTCAGCTGTAAGGCATCAAAGTAACATTCTCTAAGATCATTTTTCTTTGGTTCCCTAAAGCTAATTGAATTTACATAAGGGGCAAAGATTAATCAAATTAAAGTTATGAATAGGTTTGTAATAAATGATGCATAATTGATAGAGTCACTGGAAACCCTTACTGCACCTTTATCCTTTCATAATATTAAAAGGATGTGACTGGATTTCTTTTACACTTTTGATAATGTCATAGAATATTTAAAAATTACTTTTCACTGATAGTCTTTTTCTTCTTTTAATCCTGAGTATCAATGATTCTTGAGAGCAAACAAACAAACTAAATTTCTCTTGCCAAATAAGCTTCTGTCAGTCCAGGCTTTAAACTCTTACAGTCTGTGCTCTTGATTCAATTTCTTGCCTATATCCATTAAATATTCAATCTAGTGAATAAATGTGACATTTGAAGGCAGCCTCTTCTTGACACAAAATAAAAGTTAGTGAGACTAGCACAGTAGCTGAAAGCATAAATTCTAGGGGCAGCTTTTTTTGACTTGAATTTTATACCAGCTACTTGCTAGTGGTGACCTTCAGAAAATTATTTAACCTTTCTTAGGTCCATTTTTTATATGGGAATAGAGAAAATAGTGATATGTAAGTCATAGGATGATATGAGCATTAAACGAGTTGATATTCATGAAGTCCATAGAAAGATGACTGACAAAATAAATGCTATATCAAAGTTCATTAAGTAAAAATAATGAGACTTTTGTAGATAAGTGGAGTTCCTACCAATATGAGAATAATTTAATAACACTCTAAGTGTCTATGTGTCTCAAATCATACTATACACCTGTTATCCAGAGCACTATGTGCTATAAATTCATTTTTTCTGGACATAGACTCAAGGTGAACTTGACCTTGCTCATGACATCTTTTTCCTCAATGTGTAGCTACTGAAACACTAGGCAATTTTAAATCTGGAAATATTCAGGGATAAAAATGCAGTGGATTTTCTGAAATCAATATTACTGTGATTTAAATTGGTATGAGGCTTGCTGGGATTATGAGTGCAGAAATCTGTGCTAAACAGGGTGCATACAGTGGAACAAATACCTTATTGTCAGAGTTTATAATATGAGTAGAAAGTATGAATAAAAACAATGGACGGCTTACCCAGAGTCAGGAAGCACTCATCGAACACTGATATGTGCACGGTACAATATGCAAATCTTAAGAAAAGGTTATAGGAAGGACAATATCACCAGAGTAAAAAACAACAACAACAAGAACAAAAATGCAATGTTTCTGAGTGACTAAAGTAACAATAGAATAACTTTTGAAAAATTGAGTCTTTTCAACTATTTACATCCTCTGCTATTTCCTTGTTCCATATTTTATAGTTCTTCCTGTAGAAGTCTTTACACCTTCTTAGTAAAATCATTACATATCATGCTCATGGATCAGAAGAATCAACATTGTTATAATGACTATATTTCCTAAAGTGACCTATAGATTCAATGTAATCCCCATTAAAATACCAATGTCACTTCTCACAGATCTAGAAAAAATTATTCTATGGTTCGTGTGAAACCAGAAAAGAGCCTGAATAGCCAAACTTAAGTGAAAGGAACAAATGGGAGGCATCACTATACCAGACTTCAAACTATATTACAAAGCTATGGTAACCAAAACAGCATGGCACTGGCACAAAAACAGAGAGACACAGACCAGTGGATGAGAGCAGAGAGCCTAGACACAGAACCATCCTCATGTTGCTGTCCAGTCTTTGTCAAAGCAGACAAAAATGTACACCGTAGAAAGGAATCCCTAATCAATAAATGATGCTGGGAAAATTTTATAGACACATGTAGAAGATGGAAAAAGGATCTCACAAAAATTAACCCATGATGAATAACCTTAAGAATTGTAGAAGTAAAATGTTGGAAAAACTCTTACAGATATTGTCTTGGCAAAGATTTCATAAGACCCCCAAAGCAATCATAGCAACAACAAAATGATACAAATGGATCCTGACTAAAGTTAATTTAACATAGTACAACTTGAACTTTGCCTTGGAGTTGAAAAAAATGTAACCTAAACATCTGTACCCTCATATTAATTGGCAACAAAAATAAATAAAATATGGGAAATCAATCCAAGTTAATTAATAAAATTCAACCAAATTTGACCCTGAAATCACTGGCAAAAGGAAAAGGGAAAATGAAGAAGAGCATGGGATGAATGAACCTTGACAACATGAAATGCAGACCAATGGGAATGCGGAAGGGAATAATATAATAACATTGAATACCTAAAATAGCAAGCATGATAAAAGCATACAGAGACTGGTTTGAATATTCCTGTGGTTCTGTGTAATTCACAGTAACCTGTGTGGCCTCTTCTCCAGTTTCATTTTACAAATCAATGGAAAGGAGAACTGAACTGAAAAGTGTTGCAATATATTTTTTCAACCTATCATAATAATTCAGTTAATTTAGGAGACTTGAGAATGGCTTGAGCTGCTTAAACCAGATATTCCCAAATGCTTTTAGAACCTATTTCATCAACATAATATTGCAAAATATGTGACCATCTTTATTAGGACTCTGCAGAAGCTCAGATGCTCATGGCAGCATCCCCAAGCCACAGCAGGTTTGATTTTCCCAATTGCCAAGGCTTGCAGTAATCACCACTCTGTACAAAATGCAGCTGGCTTCCTATTTGGTAGCCGAAAGAAAAACAATTCAGGCCTCTGTAAAGTCACTGATTTTCCTCTTCTACATCATAATGATTCCAAAGACCAAATTCTGTTGTAACTCTGACCTGCCTCTGTGCTTTCACAGTTACACAAATATAAAGGTAATACATAAAATAACTAAATTAATATTGAAAATGGAGCATATTACCACAAATTCTGATGTCATGATGCTGTAGCTTTGGGGATCAAAGATGTTTCAATTGTTTTCTGATCTTTGGATCACTTTCAAGGTTACCAAGAAAAAATTACCTTATGGATTTGTGGGGCAAGCGAGATTATCAAAATCGTATAGGCCAGAATAATTTTTTAAATATATATATGAGGAGACTAATGCCAAGGAATGCTTAAAACAATTGAACAGAGCTGTATAGCTAATAAGTAACTTATATGTTTGTTTCCTTTTTCTTTTTCTTTCTTTCTTTTTTTTTTTTTTTTTTTTTTTGAGACAGAGTCTTGCTATGTCTCCCTTGGTACAGTACCATGGTATCATAGCTCACAGCAACCTCCAACTCTTGGGCTTAAGTGATTCTCTTGCCTCAGCCTCCTGAGTAACTGGGACTACAGTGCCAGCCACAATGCCCAGCTATTTTTTTGTTGCAGCTGTCATTGCTGTTTAGCTGGCCCAGGTGGGGTTGAAATCTGCCAGCCTTGGGTGGGTGTGGCCGGAGTCCTACCCACTGAGCTACAGGCACTGCCAAGTAACTTACATGTTACAGTCAATAAAGAAAAAGAGATTTTTTCCCATCCCGAAAGCAGTCTGTCTGCTTTAGTCATGGTGCCCTTAGCTGTACAGAAGCCTTAACCCAAGTGCCCATCAACCCATGAATGGATTAACAAACTGTGGTATATGTGTTCCATGGAGTACTATTCAGCCATAAGAAAAGATGGGGACGTTACATTTTTTTGTGTTTATCTGGATGGAGTTGAAACAAATACTTCTTAATAAAGTATTTCAAGAATGGAAATACTCAATACTAATATGAAACAAGTATACAAACAACTACATGCTCACATGAATGATAAAACACAAATATAGTCTAGCAAGTGGAAGGGAGGCATGGAAGTGGAGGGAAGGAGGGAGACTGACTGGAGGGATCTCACCTTCTGTGCACAGCACGCCTCCTGGTAGGCGGGATCTCACCTTCTGTGCACAGTGTGAGGGTGCTCAGCACGCCCCCTGGTGGGTGGGATCTCACCTGATCTGCACAGTGTGAGGGTGGTCAGCACACCCCCTGGTGGGTGGGATCTCACCTGATGTGCACAGTGTGAGGGTGGTCAGCATGCCCCCTGGGTGGGCGGAATCTCACCTGATGTGCACAGTGTGAGGGTGGTCAGCACACCTCCTGGTGGGTGGGATCTCACCTGATGTGCACAGTGTGAGTGTTCAGCACGCCCCCTGGGTGAAGGGCTCAACTCTAGCCTGAACTTTGCATTAGAAGTGAAAACAATGTAACCTAAACATTTGTATCCTTATATTAATTTGAAATCTAAAAAAAGTAAGAAGAGAAATCACTTAACATTTTTTCATCTTTCATGGGAATGCATTTTTCAATATGACCTAGACTTTGACCAATTTAATGAAGTCCCATATCCAGCCTGAAATGTTAAATATTTTCAGATTAACAAATTAAAGGTAATATAAAATCTATCAACTTCAATGATGAAAAATGTATTTGAATTATAAAAGTGTGAAAGTAAACCATGAAATCTCTCTCTCGCTTGAAGTGTTCCATGAAAGGTTATTTTATTAAAACTTCTATATGAGTCCGGGTATATAGAACATGCAGTTAGGCATTAAAAATTTAAATTTTCTCCTAGTTAAAAACTGTAAGTAAACTTTGAGAGGTCCTCAAGCTGTCTGAGTTTGCTTCATTAATTTTAAACTAGTACTGGATATGTCTATCTTTAAAAATTTCTGATGCAGAGCAGAATTAATGACTGAAATTTATACTTATTTGTCAATTCTACAGAATCTTCACTCAAGGATAAAAATCTTAAGTTCTCAGTCCTTCCCGTTTGTTAACTTTCTATACATGTAATCATACCATTAACTCTTCATTTGTGCTGACTGTGAAGTGTTCCAATTACTGTGGAACAGTGAAACTCCTAATTGGTGTCCCCCTGGTGTCCTTACAGACAATTGTAACTTTTATTCACTTACCTCTCTTTTATACACAATTTCGATACTTTTAATGCATGTCAAAAGCCTGGAGGAGATACACAAACCATCTTGATGGCTTTTCATGGCTTTCAAATCTGGCCCCAGGTTTATCGTTCTGTTCTTAACAACAACAGTAATGGCGGCTTATTGAAAAATTAATAGAGGTCCCTAAATGTACTGTCTCTTATAGCCTTCTAAACAGTCCAGTAAGGGAGGAGATGCTGGTGATAGCTCTATTTCAGATGCATGAAAACTCACACTTTCAAAAGAAAGGTTACACTAATCTTAGAAGGTCACAAAGTAAAATGCCAACATTAGAATTCAGCATGTTCGGTTGTTGAAGCCATTTTGTTTTATAAATAAATCACCCACATAGGCAGGCCAGTGGATGTACTCTCTTGAAAAGAGAATATTTTTGTTCTCATTTCCTTATTTTTTCCTGTACTGCTTCTACATCGACCTGTAAACCCTTCTTAAGGATTTTTTGCTAGCTACTATCTGTTCTTCCTTTTCAGAAACCCTTTGGTAACGTGTCCCATAGCCAGGCAGTGCACATCTAACAAAGCACAAAAGACGATTCACAAGAAAAAGTGCCATAAGATATTTACCACTCCAGTTTTATGTATTAAATTTCTTCTCATCTTTTTAAATTTGTTTTTAATGTAAGTATTATTAATGCAATACCACATGTAAATACAAATCCTTATACTTGGGAAGAAGGAGTCAACGTTTTAGTATTCAAGTGCTTGACACAAAAATTTATAGATTATTGACAATATCATTAAGTAAATTTTTCTCAACTTATTGTAATGTTATTCTTTCATGTTTTGTTATGTCCCCTTCAGATTGTTTGTTCGTTGAGTTCAGAAGTTGTGTTTTAAATTTTCTATATAATTAAAATGACTTACTACATATTACCCCTTTATCGGAGAAACCTTGATTTTTTTTCAGAGTCTGTATCAGAAAACATTTATTTTTATAAAATAATGAAGTAATTGGTGTAGTCAACTGAATCTCTGAAGGGTGCTAGCCATACATAGGTGGAAGTTTAATGACTTTAATTAGTAGAAGAAAATTAGTTATTAATTTTACTTACTCATAACAGCAAAGGCTATAGGGAAAATATTTTTTCTCCCTAAACACAGAGTTCCTCTTAAGTTATCTGGCTGCATCTCCAGTGCCTTGAGGATGCCTTTTGGTTGAACACACAGGGCTGGGAAGTCTGGGTTTTAAGGGACCTAGTGGTCTGCATAGTTAATAAATTTAACTTTTGAGAATACATAATTTCCTGGAAAGATGTGCTAACTAGAAAATAGTGTTGTTTAAATGTAAAAATTCATTATAATTATAAACACAGCTTAAATATTTAATTTATCTTAATAAAGTTATAGAAGCTCTGAATATCCATATTTTCACTCAGATGGCCATCGGTAAGTAACAGAAGGTCAATATGGAAAAGTGCACAGAGGTCCCATCACAGATGACCTCTCCTTGGTAAGGGAGAGGGGCACATCTCACCTGCACTCCAGCCCCCTTTGTGGTCAGATGTGGTTGGGCCACTGAGTTATGAACATGAAATGAGATGGAGGTGATCTCCTGACATGCTGTCCCCATTCTCTTGGTCACATGCAGAAGACTCCAAGGCCTGGAGGAGGGATGTGCCATGTGGCAGAAGAGATCTTCATCTTATTAAATGCTTTGGAAAGACCGGAGCAGGAATGTTGCTGTTCCTCTATTGCTGTGGTTCTCAACCTTCCTAATGCTGTGACACTTTTATACAGTTCCTAATGTTGTGGTGACCCCCAACCACAAAATTATTTTTGTTGCTACTTCATAACTATAATTTTGCTCCTGTTTTGAATCATAATGTAAATATCTGATGTGCAGGATGTATGTAGGTGACCCCTAACCTCCAAAGGGGTTGCGACCCACAGGTTGAGAACTGCTGCACTATTGCATAAGCAGGAAATAAATTTTTCTGTGACATCATCCACAACTAATACAGCAGATGAGTCTCTAACTCATCTTTCTGGCTCCATACTCCAACTTATACCTTTTCCTAAATATATACTTCCTCTTTGGTATGCTTAAAATTTAATTTATGCTTGCCTTCAAATCCCCTTTTCAATAATATGTTTCTTGTTTTAAAAGATACCCACTCTCACCCAGTTATTTAATATGAAGTTTGAAATAACTCCATGGTGCCATCGTCCTCATGTTCTTCACATAGCAGGTAATCGGGGCCTACACACCATAAATGTTCCTCGGTCCAGATCACTCTGGACTGCTCGGTGACACCTTAGTCAGTTCAAAGAGAACTGGTAGTCTCGTTGTCGTTCAAATAAGATTATTAATCGGAGTCTTCTAACTTGATTTCATTCTTCAGTACATTGATTTTGATTTTCTTGTCAGAAAATTCTTCCTCACATCAACAATGAATTAGTCACTACCTTCTTTAAAATTGCTCACTTTTGTCATCCCTGATCATTAGTGAAATGCAAATCAAAACCACGCTGAGATATCACCTAGCCCCAGTGAGAACAGCCCACATCACAAAATCCCAAAGCTGCAGGTGCTGGTGTGGATGTGGAGAGACGGGATCGCTCTTACACTGCTGGTGGGACTGCAAACTAATACAGCCTCTTTGGAAAGAAGTATGGAGAACCTTCAAAGAACTCAAAACAGACCTTCCATTTGATCCCACAATCCCTTTACTGGGCATCTTCTCAGAAGACAAAAAGTCATTTTATCATAAGGACATTTGCACTAGCCTATTTATTGCAGCTCCATTCACAATCACCAAGACGTGAAAACAACCCAAGTGCCTCTCAGCCTATGAACAGATTAATAAACTGTGGTGTATATACCATGGAATACTTTTCAGCCATAAGCAGATGGAGACTTTACAACTTTTGTACTAACCTGTATGTAGTTGAACAATATTCTCTTCAGTAAAGTCTCACGAGAGTGGAAAAGCAAGTATCCAATGTACTCAACACTAGTATGAAGCCAGTAGAGGAACTAATGCACACCCACACAAGAGAAACTCCGTTCACTTCAGGATTGGGGTGGGGAAAGGGTGGGGAGAAGGAAGGAGGGAGGAAGGAGGGAGGGGGGTTGCAGAGCTCCCCCAAAGGGCACAATGTGAGGGTACACGGCACACCCCCTGGGTGCAGGACACAACTACGACAGGGACCTTCCCTGCCAAATGCAAACATTGTGACCTAATCATTGGCATTCTTATATTAATCAGAAATTTAAAAAAATTGCTCACTCTCTCTACAATTTCTTCCAGGATAGTCTGAATCTGTTAGTGGAGAATAACTAATTCATGATGTGATCTTTGAGACTTTGTGCAAACACAGTGCTCTCTACCTGCAGCAGTCACCACACGTGGTCATTTCATCCCTTTTTCTCTTTGCCACAGCTCTGTGCGCTGCTCCGAATCGTAGGCATGTTCCTCAGACGGACTGGCCTACCTGTGTCTGCGGCCCTGGTGGAGCCTGGATAAAGCAGAGCTGATGGTCCTGGGGTGTCGCCGGTGCTGTCTGGATGCTTTCACATGCACGCATGAACCCTGTGTCACTCAGGCTGGAGCAGGGAGACGTTTACATCCACTGATTATCCATCAGACTTTCAACAAAATTGTAAGAGAAGGCGTCACTGCATTTGTTTACCTGTGTCTCTGTTTTTCACCAGGCAGCAGAACACGCTGGTAGCAGCCTGTGCCCTAAACCAATTCTCCTCACTTGCTGTCCATGCTTATAATAAATGTGTTGAAATAGACTGACAATGAATAATCTGTTTATTACCCCTAAAATCCCACTAATCTAATTTTCTGCATAAATAGAATCATTGAAATGTGGGTCTGCGTGAGCTGTTTTACGCTGAATTGCACGGCGCCAAGTCAGTGGATTCTGTGCTCGTAGCCCCGGTTCAGGCCTCAGCATCTCACCTCCAACGCCAGGTCTGCGAGTGCTGCGCCGAGACCGCGCCGCAGCTCGGGCTGCTTTGCACACTGCGCGTTGCCGGCTGGGCGAAAATCTAGTGGGCCGCCCAGACGAGCCGACTTCAAAGAACAAGCACATTAATATTCTCTCTGCTATGTGTTTGCTCAGCTCATAAGTCACTTGAAGGGGTATGTCTCAGTTCAGTCACCCACTGCGAACATTCTGTGGCACATCCTGTCCGTAGTTTGTATCCAAGGTACACAAAACTACATGCGCGGAAGCATTAGCGCAGCGGATCTGCTGTGCACGGGTTTATAAATGAAGGCGGGGAAGGGACTAGTCTTCCATGTCAGGGCTGCCAAAATGACTTTTGAAATTTGATTAAGAATAAAGAAGATACTTAAACGATTGAATGGCAATATTATGGGTGACAGATTTTTTTCTTGTTTTCTTTTTCTTTCTTTTTGAGACAGCGTCTCACTCTGTCACCCTGGATACAACACTGTGGCATCATCATAGCTCACAGCAACCTCAAACTCCTGGGCTGACGTGATCCTCCTGCCTCAGCCTCCCAGGTAGCTGGAACTAGAGGCACCTGGCACCACACCTGGCTAGTTTTCCCATTTTTAGTAGAGACAGGACCTCACTATTGCTCAGGCTGGTCTTGTACTCTTGAGCTCAACCGACTCTCCCATCCCAGCCTCCTGAGTAGCTGGGGTTATAGGCCTGAGCTGCTGTGCCTAGCCCAAGAGTGATAGATTTATAACAATAGGCTTCTCTTTTTAAATTTCAAATAGGAACAAGTTTTTCTGAGGTTCAGCTGTTTTAAATGCTCTAGTCGTAACAACACTGAGAGATTTAAATGAGATTCACCTAAGAAATATGGCTTCTATATAGCAAAGGCACATGTAAAGCTTTTTGGCTTTGTATATGAGACTAAGTCAGTACAAAACAATACGTGGATTTTAGCAATTGATATGGGAGAAAAGAAAAGAATGTGTGAGAGCACAGGCAGGAACGTGTGTCCACACACACTCACCTTCCACAAATTCCAGGTCTCTGAAATTAACAAAAAAAATAAGCCCGTTGTAGGGAAAGGATACAGAGCAAACACTGAGGATGAGGAGGGTTAAAGGGTTCTGATCTCAGAGTTCCACTGCTGTCTGCAGAGCTGGCTTTCGGTGGCAAACCCAAAAACATCTTAATCAATGTGGGAGTCAAAGTCTTATGTTTGAAACATGAAAATATGTGACAAAGATAAACATATTGAATTGAGTGTTTTAAAAAACCATGCCACTGATGTAAAGAAAACCAAATCCCAGTCCAGGACATGAGATACCGACATTTGGCCATGCACTGGCTGTCACAGATAAAGCAAATCCTGGATCTCTCAAAATTTCAAACTTAATGAAGACACTGTTTGTGTTTTTCTATAGCCAGATGGGCTGAGTTAATCTTGTATGCATTAGGATGAAAATAAAATAGCTGTTCCAAGAATTTTGATTTATTCCCTCAAAAGCATCTTGGGTTCCCCTCACCCACCCTCCTATTTTTTTCTTTACCTATTGCAAATATGTTAAGTGTTCAAGTTATACTCTCAAGACTAATACACAGTATTTTATAAGTGATTTGCTCTACAAAACAGGGAGCTATCTCATTGATCCTGTGTCTTGAGGTACATAGGACTTTTTCATCAGCCATAACATCCAATGTCAATTTTGCACAGTGGACATGTGATAAAGTAAGCAGAAGGGCACATGTCCATTGCATGCAATGAACGGTGTAGCAGGTGGTGGTCTGGACAGGTGTCAGAAGTGCAAACAATCTCTACTCTCAAGATATACATCATCTACTCTGAAAGATGACAGAGCAAAATGAAATACAGCAATCTACGGCTAAATACACATATACATTAAATGCTGCCTAATGAAACTGAGGCTGCATGATTAAGAAAGAAAATGGTAGACTCACCAATTCTAAGAGCTGGGAAAATAGTGAAGGGCAAAAGAAAAGGAGACAACAGGCCATTTCAGTATAAGTAAAGGCAAGGGGTTACAGCCACCAAGAAGTGAAGGGGACTGCTCAGATTTGGGAGGATTGCAGCTGGCAGAGTGGGCCACCATGGTGGCTGCAGTGCCCAGTGGAGCAGCTGATTGGACACAATTCAGATGGACAGTGGCAAGTGGAATGGGGTAACTGAAGACTTGGGACCTTGAGAGAAGACTGGGTGACAAATAGCAAAGGGGAACAGCTGACAAGGCTTAGTGGTAACTGCAGGATTCCTGGAGTAAGAGAACGTCTATATTTAGTAAGTGCCTACTGTGTGTCAGACACCAGGTCAGGCCTTCACTCTGAGGAGCTTTACAAGGACAGAGCTAGCAGCTGAAAGCTGAAAGGGAGAGAGGAATATCCACAAGAGGCAGTGGACATGACGTAATTGACAACAAAAGACCCCCCAGATTCCAGGAGATGCAGTTTAGGGGCTAATGAGATGTCAAGGCATACAGCAAGACAAAAATTAATGTAATGATGATTAAAACCATAAACAGAGGTGCACTATTCCAAACAGACAGCATGGATTATGGGAAACATAACATCAGGGTGCTAGAACACTTCTTTTGGATCAGTTTATCTCAAAGTGGAACAAAATATTCACTGTCCTTTACTCTGCAAATCAGAATAGCAAATGAAAACATGCCATGTTCTAAAAAAGAGGAGGAAATAATTAAAAACCTTCAGTAATGAAAAAATACATTAGGGAAATCATAGTGAGAGGAGGTGGGAACTGTTTTAAACAAAATGAATCCCACGTAAACATCAGTTCTTTTATTTCAAATATGGCCCTCGTCTTTCCTGACAATTGATCGAATTAATCTTTGATGTACCAGACACAGTCACACAGACCAAGAGCTTTCTTGTTTGTTTTAAACTGATGCTCCAATACATAGGTATATTTTCTTAAAAATTAAATCCTTGATAGAAGCCCAAAGTTTATGAACACTTTTTTGTTGCTACAGTGAAATAGAACACTTCAGAATTCAATGGAATTAATGAATGCAAAATCTACTCATCTTTGAGATCTCAAGATTAAAATGAGCATTGAAGTTTCAACTTAAAATAGTAAATAAATCACACGCATGGAAAGGAATGAAGAGAGCGAGGATATATAAAGATGGAGTAGAACATTCAATATGCACATAACAAAACACTGCTTTATGGAGTTCAATTCCTTGACGGGTTTAATAATTTAATTATATTATCTTTCGATTGAGGGATGATTTGTTTTGGACGAAAAGAACTAAATACATTCACGCCATATTTTCAAATTCTGTTCTATAAAACTGCTAGGATTTTGACGTTAATAATTGTATGTAATTAAGTTTATTTAAAAAACCTAACAGTTTCTTACAAGATATGGTGCAATTTACAGTTATATTGCCAACGCGTGGCTCAGATGGCAGATTGTTAATTTTGTACATTAACCGGTAAAGTAGTTTCTGTTCAGTTAAGTCTTCACTGTGGAGTGGGATGCTTTACAATTAGGAGCGAATACATCCTAGATCCTGCTTTCTAACTTTCTTTTTATATATTTAGCAGTTAAAATTATTTTCAACTATCAATTTTGTAGATGAAGTCTTTATAAAATATAAGCATTTTTAATTATCTTCTGAAAGAATAATTAGAAAGCTAAGAAATGATTTTTGACCTAAATCCTGGAATAGAAATATTCACAT
Organism: Otolemur garnettii; assembly: GCF_000181295.1. NCBI lineage: Eukaryota > Metazoa > Chordata > Mammalia > Primates > Galagidae > Otolemur > Otolemur garnettii. The sequence continues at coordinate 10,102,079 of NW_003852456.1, forward strand.
TACATTTAAATGCTAGATAAAAAAATTTATATTCATAAGCCATCTTTCCAGTGTTATGTTATCTTAATATTGCAAACAACTGCAAAATGATGATCCAATATAAAGGCTGTCATAACCTTACACAAGAAAATACCTTCACAAGAACATCTGCCCAACAACGGCAATTCAAACTCTGGCACTTCACTGGGTTTTTATTATTATTATTATTATTTCTTTTTTATTATTGTTTCAGGTTAATTTGAGGGTGCAAAGAATTAGGTTACAATGTTATTTATTAGGTAGAGTCCCTCTTAGAATTGTATCCCACCCCCAGGAAGTTTGCCATACATCCTAACATGGTGCCCATTAGGTAGGAGCACCCATTCCCCTCTCTTCTCTCCTCCCCCCTCCTTCATTCCCCTGCCCCCCACTTTGAATTGATTTGAGTTTTTCTCCTATGTGGGCATGTATTGATCATCTACTGCCTTCATATCAGAATTGAGTACATAGGATTCTTGCTTCTCCATTCTTGTGATACTTCACTAAGAAAAATGTTCTCCATCTCCTTCCAGGTTAATACTAAAGGTGTAAAGTATCCATCTTTTTTAAAGGCTGAATAGTATTCTATGGTATACGTACACCACAGCTTGCTAATCCATTCCTGGGCTGGTGGCCATTTAGATTATCTTGGTTATTGAGTCTTGTAGCCAAGAATAACTGTCAAAACAATTATATCTTATCTGTCTCATTTTTTTTTTAAAACCTTTAATGTGGCACATGCATTCCTATTGCAACGTTCATTCCCAAATAGATGTGACTGTCTTCTACAGAGTCACCCTCTCTGTTGCCTAGGTGGAAATTATGGTGCCAGAAGTGGGATCAAAGTGAGCTCATCTCCCTTAAATTGGCAATGCCTGGAACTGAGCATGGCACAGACCAAGCCTTTTGCTTTCTCTAGTTCTGTGAGTCCCCTGCTCTGCCCTGATGCATCTCTTCTTGGATGCTCAGACTCTCTTTCTTTGGTGGGTTTTTTCTTACTTTCATCTGAGATCTGATTGGATTGTAGGCAACCTTAAATAGATGATCTCGAACCCCTACAGCCATACAATTTTTGGTTTTGGCAAGCTTTTTGTTGTTTCTGTTGACATGAAGACAGGTGTTATTTTGGTTTGAGTACTCTGATAATCTGCAGAATTTCCTTTCTGCCTGGGAAGCATGCCCTTTCTGGTGAACTCTCATTTTGGCTCTGCACGCCTGGTTTAACATCTTGTTTGACCTGTGTGCCTGGGTTAAAAGATTTGGGAGCCCTCTCTCTGACTGTGGTTTTGTTGGGTCTGGTCACACACTTCCATGAACAATTTCAGTCTATGCTTTCTCAGCTTGTTCCTGAACATCTTGTAAGAGTAAACACAATAGTCTTAAATGGTGGCCAGTTAAGAGTTCCCAGGGCAGCTATCATCATCTGAAATAACTTCCTAGACCCTCCATATGCTTTGACAGGGTTTAGAGGACTCTCTTTCATCTCAAGAGATTAATGGGAACCAGAATGGCATTTTCAAATTTTATTTATTATTTTCACTTGAGACAGAGTCTTACTCTGTCACCCTGGGTGGAGTGCTGTGGCATCATTATAGCTCACAGCAACCTCAAACTCCTGGGCTCAATCGATCCTCCTCCCTCAGCTTCCCAAGTAGCTGGGACAATAGGCACCTGCCACCACACTCAGCTAGTTTTTCTATTTTTAGTAGAGATTGGGTTCTTACTCTTACTCAAGCTCATCTTGAACTCCTGAGCTGAAATGATCCACCCACTACAGTCTCCCAGAGTGCAGGGATTACAGGAATTACTGTGCCTGGCCCAGTATTTTCAAATTTTAAACAGTCACATACCAAAGGGTGAAACCAGGAACTGACCCCTAGGTGGTGGTTTCTGAACATCTGGTTAAGGTGGTGGTGTAGGGTCAATCCCTGACCTCCCCACATCATCAGCATTCGACCATTAGGTAAGCCAAGGTTTTTGGGACTCCAGACAACTACATGGTTTTCCCATACATGTTTTTATTTTTTATTTTTATTGTTTTCCTGAGGATTTATTTATTTTTTCTTTTCAATTTCAGATTGACATGCGGGTAAAATGTTTAGGGTACCATTATAAACTGCAGCCAGCGGACCTACCGAGGGAATGGGGAGCACCTGCTGTGGTCCCTGTTTCTCCTTATTCATTTCTTTCCTGCCTAAGCGGGATCTGTTGACATTTCATTTGCATTGTGATAATGTACCCTTGCTAATTTCAAAGGCCACTTAGAAGTTTTTCTTAGGGCATGTCTGCCAAAATAAGATTTTTAAAGGGCTTTCAAATGAATGGCTTTACAAATTCCATCAGCTCCATGGTAACCAACAGCCTAGAGATCTTTAGAGAGTGAACATTTAAGTTTGCCAGACAAACAATTGCTTAGGGTGATGGAACAGTTAATGGAAAGATTGAAATTATAAAAGGAAATAATCAGATAATTTTTTTAAAGTTAGACTTTTAGATCAGGCGGGTCAAAATCTTGAGCTCAAAACAATAGTATAATGTATCTTTGCCCAGCATAAAGATTACTTTGCCATGCAGGAATGAGAAAAAAGAAAAAAAAAAACAGCTTTCAAATAATCTTTCTGAAATGCTTCTTTGTCTTCAATGACTACTGAAGCCATTCAGACAAGCAAACAAAAGAAAGATTTGTTACCAAAACAATTTTAGGCCACATGGTGATACTGTTTTTCTTATACCATTCTGTCAGTGCTAAATGAAATGTAAATGTTTAGAAATTTGACCCTTAAACTTCTTTAAAACCAAACAGATGGAAAAAAACAGGGCAAAACTTTTTTAAAAAGCAAACTACCTCAACCGAAATTTTGGCCTACCTTTCTTAGATCAGTTCTCAGGACACCTCAAATTCAACCTGTGAACAGGTCTATTCCATCAGCAATGTAATTTGCATCCTGCTGTCTTTCATAAACTGGTGAGTTTTGTCTTACTCTGTTTCACTCTTTTGTGAAGAAAGTTCTAAAACAAAGGCTATAAGGTCATTATAAGGATGTGTCTACATGTGTTTATGCATATTACGTGTTATCTCTACGTGGTAAAATCTAGTATAACCAGCCAGAAATCCCTTCCAACATTCTATTCAGATTGGTTTAGATAAATGAGTGCTCATATGAAATATACAGCCATTAACTCAAATGTCTGTTAAGTCATGTGACTTAACCAAATCTTTGATAAGTACATAGTTTTAAATTTGTTGTAAAATAAAAATGTCTTCAGAATTGTCAGTGTACATTTTTTACATGAGCTTAGTGGTCAGATCACTTTATAATCGTCTCTGCTGAATGTTTTATGGTCATAAAACTATAAACCCATCCTAAAACCAGAATGATTTGGTTTGTGTAACTCTCTGATAAATAAGAGTGAGTTAATATTACTGATTCAATGAAAACAATATGTCATCTGAATTATTGGCAATATACCTATGTGTTTAGCTTTACAATTCTTACTTAAGTGAATAGCTGATATGAACAGTGTATACAAATAGTTAACTGGGCCGTAACTTGAAATGATGACTAGCTTTGTCAGATATCTCAGTTTTCCTGAGGCATCTAAGCAAAATTAATAATTATGCCAAAATATGCTAAGCATAATTAATAATTATGCCAAAAACAAATGAATTAGGTAAACATAAATGGGATAAATATTGATATGTAAGCTTTTCATGTACTTTGAAACCCTAATGTTGTAGTATGTTAAATTAAGTAATAGATACTTCTTTTAAAATGGCTGAGGTCTGGGTCATTTTCATTTTCGTTCTTTTTTTTTTTTTTTTTTTTTGAGACAGAGTCTGACTATGTTACTCTTGGTAGAGTGCCATGGCATGACAGCTCGCAGCAACCTCAAACTCTTGGGCTTAAGCAATTCTCTTGCCTCAGCCTGGGACTACAGGAGCCCGCCACAATGCCCAGTTACATTTTCATTTTCAAATTATTTAAAATACTGAAACATAAATTGATGAATAAGAAAGTAAACTTATTCTTGGTTCTTCACATTTGATAGAAAGACTTAATATGTTTGAGTCTGCATTCTTTGCCCGTATAAATTCCTCTAGGCAAGATGAGATCCATGTAAGAAAAAAAATAGGAAAACAGGGCACCTGGTAGAAGCAAGTGTCGGCTGAGACCCACCACGGCTGTTTGATTTATTCCGTTGGTTGCCGTTAAGCCCAGGATTACAGCTCAAAACTATATGCAGACTAAGATTACTAGCTTACTATTAATTTTACTTTGTCTTTAACTTTTAAAATTTTGTTCATGTTACTTGTTAAATTTCTGAAAAGGGCAACCCCTAACAGAATAAAGCTGGCTCAGCCCTTTGAGGTGATAGCCACTGCCACGGAGCAGACAAAACTGAACTAACCAGCAGGGCCCAGAAGGACTCTGCTTAACAAATGCGAACATTGTACCCTAATTCTCTGTACCCTGGAATTAACCTGAAACAATAAAAAACTCTACATCTGTTTGAAAAAGTGGCACATATATTCAGGATAAATTGAATTACTTAGTTTTCTTATGCTCAGTCTTGTTCACCAGGGATCTAGGACAGGAAAATTTAGCTATTAATAAATACACGTTAAAAAAAAAAAAAAAAAAAAAAGAACAGTCGGGTCCAGGCAGACACAGCCTGAGATTCACTTCCTCCAAACCTCAAAGGTGACTACAAGTGGCCAGTCACTTCCCTGGGATGTGGGACTGGCCTCACCACACAGGATGGGTCCATCCTGGTACCCAGGGGCAGTCAGACCCTAACTTGTAGTTGATTGATTAGAAATTCTTTGGGATGGGGGGGAAGATCTTGGTCAAGGGAGTAATGTGAAAGTTGTCACTTGTTTTTAAAATCCAGAGCAGAAGAGAGCCATGCCATGAGAGTTTCCTGCACTAAGGTCTGATAACCGGGCAGGGCGCTGTGGTCCCTGCCTACAATCCTAGCACTCTGGGAGGCTGAGGTGGGAGGATCGCTTGAGCTCAGAAGTTCAAGACCAGCCCGACCAAAAATTAACCAGGCATGGTTGTGGACACCTATAGCTCTAGCTAATCAAGGGACTGAGGAAAGAGGGTATCTTGAGCCCAGGACTTTGAGGCTACTGTGAGCTGTGACACTATGACACTCTACCCAGGGCGACAGAGTGTGACTCTGTCTCAAAAAACAAACAAACAAACTAATGTCCCATAACAAAAGCAATCACTCAGACACACACACAAAATAAATGAACAAAATTACTACAAAAACCATGATCTGGCACCAAGCCTATAACATTATACAAAACAAAACAAAAAGTACCTCTGTGAGGACATTCACCTAGCAGCCTCCATCTGTCATCGCTGGACTGGCCTCCTCCTCACCACTGGCCCTCCTCACAGGCAGAGTAGTTACCTCAGAAGAATCATGCACCCCTCCTCATTTTTCCTCTAAAAGTCATATAATTTTCTTTTAGAGGGTTTCCCTCTCTGTGATTTTGGTTGTCGTGATCATAATAATCAGAGTTATCAAACTACAGAGAACTGAAGCTCAATGCTGGCATGGAATAAAGGCCACCAAAATGTTCATCAGCCCATTTTCAGTGTGATAAGAACTTGGCCATTCCCTCAGCTGATCAAAGACGTCTCTGACACAATTCGGCTTATTTCACTGGGCTACAATTTGCTCAGGTTGGGGCAAAGCCCCACTCTGGTTAAAGATGCTGGCTCTGACAAGGAAGTTTCAGAATTCTCTGTCCTTATATCTATCAATCTCTCTCTCTATTGGAAATTCTATTCACATTCTGTGGCCTTGTTAATATTCTTCTGTGTTGAGTAGAATGATGGCCCCAAAGATAGTATCCCTGTCCTAGGTCTCTAAACCCACCAACCTTACTTGGTATAAATAGAAAGGACGGGAGTTTTGCACATGTAATCACATTAAGGATATTAAGACAAGGAAATCATTCTGAATTATCTGGGAGGATCTGGTATAATTACAGCATCATTACGAGAGAGGTAGATGGGAATGGTGAGATAAAAGCTGGGGGACAGGAGGTCCTGACACACCAGCCGGATGCTGGAAGAGGCAAGGGGCACACTCTACCTGGCACCTTGGGAAGGAGCCGCTCCTACTGACACTATGGTTTTGATTCTGTGAGATTCATATTTCAGACTTCAAACCTCCAACGCTGTGAGAAAACACACCTGTTTTTTTTTTTTTTTGAAACTACTAAGTCTGTGATAATATGTCCCAGAAGCAATAGGAAATCAATACACCTCAACATGCCCTTAGAAACTATGAAATAATGATATTTGAAGTAGACTGTGCTACGACTTATACAATTAAGATTCCAGTGTTCCAAATTGGGAAAAATAAATAATTAAGAGAGAAAAAAACCTTACCAAATTGTCTCCCTAATGCTGAGTTCTGACTGTGCATGCTGTGCATTGAATTTTATGCATATTAGTCTGCTCAGTCTTAGCAAAAATGTGCAGAGCAGGTAAGGAAGATACTCTTGAGTTCTTTTTACAGCTACAGAAACCAAGTTATAGAATGTTAAAGCTGCACTGCTGAAATCAGAGAGAACTCAAATTTTCATGTTCCTCTTATGATGTACTATGAAAGATTCTTTTTTTAAATTAATTATTTTTTATTAAATCATAACTTTGTACCTTGATGCAATTATGGGGTTCAGGGTACTGCTTTGATATACAATGTGAAATATTTACATTGAACAAAGTAACACATCCATCACAATTATACTCATTTCTTAATACTATGAAAGATTCTTACACACAGGGAAGTTTGAAAAGCTCAGGTCTAGAGCAGAAGTCAGCAAACTATAGCCTGCAGGTTGATTCTGTAAATTAAGGTGAAATAGAACACCACCACCTCCCTGCACTTACTTGTTTATGACTGCTCAGTTACAATGATGAGCTGAGCCCACAAAGACTTTATGGTCTACAAAACCTGGATACTTACTCTCTGATGCTGCACCACAGAAAATTTGACCTCCAGCTAGAATACAACACGGTCTAAAATTTGAGTGTAAAACAGATGATTCTGTGAATTTTATCAGGATAGTGTGACAGGTGGCCAAGAAAATAGTTATAAAATATCCAGCACAGTAGCCAAACAACTTCTTTCTAAATGTGTCCCTCCCTCCTGTGTTTCTGAGTGTACTAGGACAAACTGCATGGAAAATCCATCAGCATTCAGAATTAGAAGTTGATAATAACCAAATAATGAGTCCATTTAGCTTTCCAGAAGGTGTTAGAATAAAATGGCATTTCTGTTGCTATGATTAGTGCACTGAAATAAATCTAAAATGCAATGTTAGAATGAGATAAGGTTTTTTTTAATGGAGGAAAATACAGTTTTTATAGCTTTAAACTGATATGAGCTGCAAATACACAATGAAAATGACCCCCCGCATTATTTTAGCCCTTATGCAAATACATTGCAAATTACATTTTCTCAAGCATTATAAAGAAATATGATAGTTTAATATTGAAATCAATATTAGCACACTATTTACACAATCCACCCTCTGTTCTCATAACACAGTTCTTACAAAGGCCATGTATCCATAATGAAAATAACTTCTTTGTGAAAAGAAGATTTGATGAGATCATTGCAAAAAAGTTGTATCTGTGTATCTCACACAGACAGGGAATTGGTGTTCAAGAAAAAGTCCCAAAGTTTGGGATAAAGCTAGAAACAGTGTTTGCTTCTCAGTTCAGGAGTAAAGGGGGAAAAACACCACTTCTGATTGGAAATTCGCAATCAAGGAAAGAGATTCTCCTTCCTTCTTTCTTAAAATATCTTCTAGAGTTAGTTTTACCTTAGTTTAAATTTTCTCCCTGCATTCTGTACAATAATCTAGTATACCATATTGTTTTAATGAAGCTTTATCTCTATTTCATTCAAGTTTTGATGACAGTGGCTTAAAGCCTCTGGGGAAAGCACTTTATAAGGCATTTTTTTTAGTTGTATATTATGACAAATTTCAAGTATATAAAAAGTAAAACAGAATAGTAAGCCACACGTACCCATCACCTGACTTCAGCTCTTATGGACATTCTCCATTCCTGTATTACCTATTTCACCATCCACTCTCTGCATCCCAATTACTACCACAATTGCTCTCCAGTTTTCTTTTCTTTGGGTAAAATACACTGTAATGCACAAAACTTACCCTTACAGTTTTGAAAAATGGACATACCCTGAGAACTCATAACCCTAGGGTGACAGAGAAGAGTTCATTCTCACCAGAAACTTCTTATATTTTCATTTCAGTCATCTTTGTAATTTCTATCTTTTGTAGTGTAACTTTTTTTTTGACTTAAGTAACAGAAATTTGTTGTCTTATAGGTTTTTTTAATTTCAGATTGATAAGAGAGTACAGTGTTTAAGTTACATTGTTTTCATGTTTAAAGTAAAGTTCAAGTTGTAGTTGAGCCCTTAACCCAGAGGACCTGCTGAGCACCCTCACACTGTGCACATCAGGTAAGATCCTGTCCACCAGGGGGCCTGCTGACCACCCTCACACTGTGCATATCAGGTGAGATCCCATCCACCAGGGGGTGTGCTGACCACCCTCACACTGTGCGCATCAGGTGAGGTCCCGCCCACCAGGGGGTGTGCTGACCACCCTCACACTGTGCACATCAGGTGAGATCCCTTCCACCAGGGGGTGTGCTGAACATCCTCACACTGTGCACATCAGGTGAGATTCCCCCCAGCAGGGGGCGTGCTGAGCACCCTCACACTGTGCACATCAGGTGAGGTCCCGCCCACCAGGGGGCGTGCTGACCACCCTCACACTGTGCACA
>NW_003852456.1:10110971-10123888 GCF_000181295.1 Otolemur garnettii
CTGTGCACAGCAGGTGAGATCCCGCCCACCAGGGGGCGAGCTGAGCACCCTCACACTGTGCACATCAGTCATTCACCCTCCCACCCACCCCCAGACTATGCTTGTGTTTTTCTTTCATGTGGGCCTGTAGTTGTTTATATCAATATATGGTTTCACATCAGTATTGTGTACATCGGATACTCACTTTTCCATTCTTGAGATCCTTTACTACGAAGAATATTTCAACTCCACCCAGACAAACACAAAAGATGTGACGTCTCCATCTTTTCTTATAGCTGATTTAACCCTGAAGTCATTTTATTCAACTTTAGTAAGTGATTGGTATGACAAAAACCTGGGACACACAAAGCACAGGGCTCCCAGCTGCAGGCACATGAACAGCAAAGGAAGAGAAATAGAGAAAACTATTGGCTGACCTTATTTGTACCTCAGAGGGTAAAAAAAAAAAAAACTAGAAATTTCTTTTAATGATTTTGTTCTTGCATATTCTTTTCCTAGTGCATTCATTTGATGGTGTAAATTTTTAAAGATAATTTCCACAAAGTGAAAAAATAAAATTTCCTACAAATACGTTTTTAAAAAGATAAAAAAAAATTGACACAACCACAGTTAATTTTATTTCAGAAGTCTTAAAGTAATTTTCCTTGGAAATTTTCTTTTGTTGCTGAATTGAAATTCCCCTGAGTGATGCTGCTTGTGTAGGTGTGAACATAGGGCTCTCCAGAAATTTCTGAACAGAATTTCCACCACCCAGAGGGAATATAATCCACAGATTCATCCTGTGCACAAATAAATGTGATTGCTAGTCCTAAAATATATTTTTTAATTATTTCCTTGAAATGGTCAAGGCAAGAAAACATGTGGATTGTGGGCCCCATTGACTTTTCTCTTAGGTGGGTTTTTACAAGAATATATTAGTTGTATTGTAACCAACAATACAACTGTAACGGGTCTTACATCTTTCCTTCAGGAGTTATAAGAGTCAGTATATTCAGAAATTAAAATGTATCATGCATAATCCTAGAGCTCCGGGAGGCCAAGGCGGGAGGATTCCTTGAGCTCAGGAGTTTGAGGTTGCTGTGAGCTATGACTCCACAGAACTCTACCCAGGGTGACAGAGAGAGATACTGTCTCAAAATAGAGAAATAAATATAAACAAATAAACAAACAAACAAACAAATAAATAAACTATGCAGAATAGTCAGATTTGTCACATGTAGCAAAAAGATATAATCCCTTTGATCAAATATGAAATTCAGCCCAGAATCATTGTAGATTCAATTCTGTCCAATCCAAGTTACACTTCAAGTTCTATAAATACACTGTAATGCACAAAACTGTGAAGTGTATACACATTACAGTGTATTTATACACTGTATACACTGTGAAGTGTATACACATTACACTTAAATACACTGTAATGCACTGTAATGCACTTAAATTACACTTAAATACACTGTAATGTATTTACACTTCACTGTTTTATAAATAACTAGCAGCTCTGGCAGGGCAGTGGTTCCCTGACCACTCACCAGAAATATGTTTGTCAGAAAATATATGTTGGCTAATATAGCATATCTTGAAATAGAGGCACTTATTTTCTTTGATTCTTTAAAAAAAATTGCTAGAGATGAATTGAATATTGTGAAAGTACTTTATCCAAATAATTTTTTACACAGTTCATCCCATCTTCTTTTAAAGTCTTTGATGCAACATCAAATATAATGACAGCTGTTTTGAGGGCCTCCAATAATTTTTTCAAACTACTTTTTATTCCCTTGTTTCCTACAGTCAACTGATGAGCACAATTCACTTCTTTACTAAATTATTTGAAATGGAGATAAGGCAAGCTCACATTTTTATTCTTACTCTAGCTTCTGGGTCCAACACTGAATACATTTCATAACGTAGCTCAAGAAGCGCTTTTGTCATTAGAAGCCCTGTATTCCAAAATAACCAAAAATGAAAAGAAAAATGAAGAAAAAGAAAAGAAATATGAGAAGAGGAGGAGGAGAATCCCTGGAAAATCTTACTGCCTGAGGGAACTCATAAACAAAACATCCAATTTTACCTTTGCAGAAACCTGGGGCATCTTACCAATTGGTGGTCAAATAATTTTAACCACAAGTATCATTGTCCTCTCTGTTTGACAAGTTCTTTTCTTTAAAGTCTTTCAAAAAAGTGATAACTTGTTTTAATCAATTTATGTATTTTTTAAACTTTAATTTTTCTTTTGACTACTTTATTTTTGAGGTTCAAGCAAGATTTGTTTACTTAATCTCAAGCAGGGAAATCAGTGGTCTGACTGCAGCTCTGTCCCTCGAGAGGCCCTTTCTCCTGACACTCAGCCCTCTGCTGCCTGGGAACAGTCCACACAAGCAATAAATTAAACCTCTGCTCTTTCTGCTACTCAGCCACCTCGCAGTTAATTTGAATCTTACAGCCATTTGAATAGTTTCTATCCAGAGGCAGTTATTCTTCATTACTGAAAGGCAATTGCCCAGAGGTTGACATTTGTCTTTATTAAGCAGCTTTTCTGCAGGATGGCAGCAGTTCTGACTGACAAACTTACCCATAACTTTACAGCCCTGCCACCCAGACTACCTTTTTTATAAGATGATTGCCACATTTCAGTGGAATGACTGAGAAGTGGCCTGGTGTCATGTGCTGTGATGGGACATTATCTTCATTCATTTGTTAAGGCGTTCTTGTTCTTGTATTTTCTTCTGTCACCTTCCAAGCAACTTTGAGGACAACCAACTCTGGGACTATTCCTGGTCTCAGCCCCCAATCTTGATTCCACACGTGCTCATTTTGATCACAGTTCTTGCTACATTTGGTGGGATCCAAGACGTTCATTCAGAAAAAAAATGGCTCAGGTGGTAACTTTGACATTAACAGAATTCTTCCTTTATGGATAGCCTTATAAATAAAAGGGACAAGACTTCTAATATTTTCATCAGTGGATTCAGCAAATACTTAGACTGTCAAGGAAAATTTCATATGGCATTTAAACTATATTTTTAGAAATAATTAAATGACAGAATATGAGAAAAACCCCAAGTTCCCAAATTCAAATTTCTATTCAATCTCTGCTTTCTCTCTTTTTTAAAAAAAATACAAGCTGGAAATGGTTGATTTTGTGTGTTCACTTGACTGAGCCATGAGGTTCCCAAATATCTGACCAAACATTATTTGGAGTGTGCCTGTGAGCAGGTTTCTGGATGAGATTAACATTACTTTTTTTTTTTTAATTTCAGATTAATATAAGGGTACATACAATTACGTTACATTGTTGGCATTTGTAAGGTAAAGTCCAATTGCAGTTGAGCCCTTCACCCAGGAGCTGTGCCATGTACCCTTAACATTGTCCTCACTAGACATGAACTTACCAAACCCCATCCCCCTTCCCTCTTCTTGAGTTTAATTGTGTTTATCTCTCGTGTATGCTTGTAGTTGTTAACCTACTAATTTCATTTTAGTATTGAATACATGAGATGCTTGCTTTTCTTTTCTGGAGATATTTTACTAAAGAGAATATTCTCCAAATCTATTCAGATAAATGCAAAGGATTAAAAGTGTCCATCTTTATGGCTGAATGGTTTTCCATGATGTACATATATCACAGTTTGTTCATCCATTCCTGGAGTGATGGGCACATAGGCCGATTCCACATCTTGGTGATTGTTAATTGAGCTGCTATAAATATTCAAGTGTAAACATCCTATGATAAATGGATTTTATTTTTTCTGGGTAAATGCCTAGTAATGGGACTGTGTGATCATATGGAAGCTCTACTTTTATCTCTTTGAGGATTATCCGTTACTTATTTCTAAAAAGTCTGTATTAGTTTGCAACCCCCCCTCCAATAGTACCTAAGTGTACCCATCTCTCTGCACCCACACCAGCATCTACAGTTTTAGGACCTTGTGAAATAAACCATTCAGAAGGTTAATGAAACAAAAAGTTGGTTCTTTGAAAAAGCAAATAAATTTGATAAACCTTTGGCCAGATTAACCAGAATCAGAAAAATAAGACCTCTAATAACTTCAATCAGAAATAAAAAAGAGGACATAACAACCAATACCAGAGAAATACAAAAGATCATCACTGGATACTACAAAAAACTCTATGCCCAGGAATTTGACAATATGGAAGAAATGGAACAATTTCTGGAATCACACCATCACCCTGGACTCAACCAGGAAGAAATAGAACTTTTGAACATACCAATATCAAGCACTGAAATTGCAGAAATAATAAAAAAGCTTCCAACCAAAATATGTTTTGGACCAGACACTTTCATACTAGATTTCTACAAAACCTTCAAAGAGGATATTGTATCTATATTGCAGAACCTATTGCAAAACATTGAAAAGGAAGGAACCATCCCCAACTCCTTCTATGAAGCAAATGTCATGCTGATACCAAAACCAGGAAAGCACACAACAAAAGAAGAAAACTATAGACCAGTATCATTAATGAATATTGACACAAAAATACTCAACAAAATCCTACCAAGTAGAATTCAGCTACACATGAAAGAAGTAATTCATCATGACCAGGTGGGCTTCATCCCAGGGATGGAAGGCTGGTTCGACATATGCAAATCCATATACGTAATTCACTGCATAAACAGAAGCAAAAACAAAGACCATATGATCCCATCAATGGATGCAGAAAAAGCACTTGACAAAGTTCAGCGTCTTTTTCTGATGAGAACATTGGAGACAAACATTTCGGTAGGTGGGCCAGGTGAAGAAAATTGCCTGAGCTCCCTGACCTGAGTAGGACTCTCTCGATCAGTTGAAGTCTGAATAGAACAAAAGTCTGGAACATTGGCCATCTGGATGCTTGAGATGAAGACATTAGTTTGTTTTCAGAGTAGGCTCATACCACTGGCTGTCCTAGTCTCCAGTTTGCTGACTTTAGATGCTGGGAATTTTTAGGCTTTATAATTATGTGTGCCAAGTTTTTTTTTTTTATAGAAGCAGAATCAATAGGAGTTAGATAATCTATTGATGTTCATTCTATGGATAGCCCTGACTAGTACAATCCTCTTCCCCTCTTCTTACCCTGTACAACCTCTGAAAAGTCATGACTGATGAGAATCTCACTTGCAACCTTGGTGATGAGAATTTCCCATGTTACATGGCAACACCTACAGGTTTTATTTTCCTGGATGTGCAAAATGAAGGTAAGTCAATTTTATTCAGTGTAGGTATTAATGTTTCAAGCACAAACCCTGACACTTTTGTATTAATTGTTTCTCCCAGTGTAATAAAAGGCATCAATAAGTAGAAATTTTTCTATAGCCACCAGAATATGCTAGACTTTGAATGCTTATGATGTAGCTACTAGGTCCTTGCTTAGAAAAACCTGCTTTTCTTCCATGTGACAGTATACATGTCACTCTTCTGAAAGTGACCCGGGTTGGAAAAGGTGTTCAAATATCATTGTAACTTTACTGTGAAATGCCTTGTAAACCAAACAGCCAAACACACCTCTTTACACCAACTTACTCTTAGCAATTTTTTGTTGGAAATGATGACTGATTAGTTATACAGATAGAAGTATAATAGGTGTAGCAAAATCAATCACAATTTAGATAGTGAATTTTCAACATCTTTACCAATTTTTCCAATATCCCTAAGGACCAACATCACTCACAGAAATTGAAGAAATAAGAAATTCAATTTTTGAGCTGAAAATATTCAGACAATACACAAGTCCTTTTGATACTCCTACCCTACAGGTAAAGAAATCAAACATCTTCCTGCCATCTTTGCATCCATCAGTTCGTTCCTTCCTTCCTTCCTTCCTTCCTTCCTTCCTTCCTTCCTTCCTTCCTTCCTTCCTTCTTTCTTCCTTTCTTTGTCATCCTGGGTACAGTATACTGGTATCATAGCTCATAACAATCTCAAATTCCTGGGCTCAAGAGATCCTCCTGCCTCAGCCTTCTAAGTAGCTGGCACTCCAGAAACCCACCACCATGCCTGGCTACTTTTTCTATTTTTAGTAGAGACGGGGTCTTGCTCTTGCTCAGGCTGCTCTGGAACTCCTGAGTTCAAGGGATCCTCCCACCTCAGCCTCCAAGAGTGCTGGGATTACATATGTGAGCCACTGCACCCAGCTTGGTAACTTTTTTCTGCTGTAGCTAATCACTTTTTATGATTTTGAGTGGTGTCTTTACAAGAAATCCTTATGGAAAAAAAATGAGCCAATGTAACATTATTTTTCTCTTTTTCTCACAATGATAGTATACTATGAATACTTTTATGTACCTTGCTTTCTTCCACATAGCAATATATCCTCAAGCATGGAGCATGGGACATTATCATTATTTATATTTCCACCTCATTTTAAGAATATGCACAGTGTTCCATTTTGTACACATAGAACACATTTTATTTCTTCTACAAGAGAGATCCCTCTATGGTGTCTAGGCTTTTACTGTTGTAACTGATGGTTCACCTTAAATTGTCATTTCACACAGAGGAGGTAGAAACTACGTAGCATTAGGAGACAAAAGGGGTCTCTGACATTCCCACCTAATATGATGGGCTGGATGTCATGAAATAAGGGTTCATTCAACACAATGGATTCTCATCTTATTGATGCTTAAGAAGCAAAGGTTTTGCATATTATCTTAAGTTAAATAAATACTCAAAGCTGTCTAGCTTTAAAAATATTACAAGTGGGTAGGAAAAAGAAAAGTAGTGTTAATGATATTGTAGTTGTATGAGTGAATTAGTTCTTGATTTTTTCTACAGTGAGAAGTCAATGGGGACATCATCTTGATAAATCACTCCATGGAAATAAACATCTATTATTTTGATGGCTCACACTTGCAAGCCCAGCACTCTGAGAGGCTGAAGCAGGTGGATCACCTGAGCTCAGGAGTTCAAAACCAGCCTGAGTAAGAGTGAAAATAGCTTTGTTATTCTGGTGGCTATAGAAAAATGTCTACTTATTTATGAAAAGTCTAAAAATAACAGGACATGGTGGTGGGCACCTGCAGTCCCAACTACTTGGGAGGTTGGGGCAAGAGAATGACTTGAGCCCAAGAATTTGAGGTTGCTGTGAGCCGTGACACCATAGCACTCTACTGAGGATGACAAAGTAAGGCTCTGTCTCCAAAAAAACCCCCAACAACCCCACAAAGAATCTATTATTTTGAATTATAATGGTCACCACCAGAAAAGCAGAAAATGTTAAAGGAATAGTCAAATATCATTGGTGCATAAATTATGAGTCACCACTTTTTATGGCCCAAATCTCAACTCTGTGTATGTCTGTGTGTGTATATTGACTTAGAGCATAAATATCGATTTTCAACCAGTGAGTCATGAGAAGATCTTAGGTGTGCCATAAATATTTTTAAAGTTCATTAATTAAATTATTTCCAAAAGAAGATCAAAGCACAGTGAGTATATCCTTTCTTTTTAACTTTTTTATTTTGATCAACATAATTTAAGTGTGCTACAGAAGTTAACTAAAAGTTTAAGTGTGCCACAAGAAAGGCAGAAAAACACTCTTAGAGCATCAAGAAATGAATCCTAAAAAGCAAAATAATTGAAATTGTTTTAAAACAACTTTTTTTTAGAGCCCAAATAATTATGTCTATAAAATAAAGATGGCTTGTAGAGGAACAATATTGAGAATATTAGCGATTCTTAAGAAGTTATGAAGGAGGCAAATCCTGTGAAAGGATGCTTCCTTAACGTGGGAAATAGGAACATATTGCAAACAGGTCATCAAGCACGATCACTTTACTCATTAAAGAAATCATAGTATTAATTTTCTCCACTTTAATTAGAGCTAATGTGTACACCTAATCAGAAAGGTTAATAAATTATTTTCTCTACCATTTGACCTTCCTGAGTCCCTCAGGACAACTCATTCGGAAATAAAGCCAGCCAGATAGAGAAAGCTCAGAAGTGCAAGAATTCTGGGAGGCAGAAACGACCACGAGCTCCCTGTGGCCGAGTGAACAGTAACAAGCCCCAGGTAACTAACGGAGTGCGTGCAAAGACTCCAGGGTCTGCAGTATTTGTTAAGGGTTTCAGAGCGGCTCAGGCTAGAGAAGATGTGAAGTGAAAACTGTGACAAAGCACAAAATTAAGGAATTATTACAAAGCTGAAAGTGACTCTGGAAGGAGCGTTAGACTATTTCCTGGAAGGATCTTAACTTCACTGAAAAAGATGACCTATGTTTTGTGGTTGTTTAAAACATCCAGTGTTATATAAACATTAAAAAAATAGATTTTAGGGCGGTGCCTGTGGCTCAGTGGGTAGGGCGCTGGCCCCCTATACTGAGGGTGGCGGGTTTGAACCCAGCCGGCCAAACTGCAACAACAACAACAAAAATAGCCGGGCTTTGTGGGGCGCCTGTAGTCCCAGCTACTGAGGAGGCTGAGGCAAGAGAACCACTTCAACCCAGGAGTTGGAGGTTGCTGTGACCTGTGTGATGCCACGACACTCTACTGAGGGTGACAAAGTGAGACTCTGTCTCTACAACAACAACAACAAAAATAGATTTTAGAGCTTGGTCTACATTTTGTATTTTAAAGTAATTTTAGTATATATTGAAGATGACTTTTTTCATGCAATACATTTTTCCCCAAATTTTTACAGTGATTACAAAAAAAGATTTATCATAAATGGAGGGAGAAAGAGTTGATTTTATTTGTTGAATTCTTTTGAAGACCCTCAAACTCTTCTCCATCTGTATCCCCTTTTTTGGTGTGAGAAGCTAATGTTTAAAACTAAGATAGTTCCCCAAAGCTTGATCTTTCTGATATCTTCTCCAACTCAGCTCACAGCACTTTCATCTTTGCAAATGCTCTAGCCAGATCACTTTAGTGTTTTCTTTAGCCACGAACTCTCTGCACACATGTGTGCAAACACACCATGTGGATGAGATCTCCCAAATCAGCTTGCTTGTGATAATGCATTTGTGGAAGTTATCTTTTCAATAAATGTGTGGTTAAATAAAACCTCAATATGTTGTACAAAGCTTTTTCTATTTGCGTTTTTGTAACAAAACATTCTAAAAGTGCAATCTAAGGTGTGCTCAAAATTGAAAATGTTTAATTTAGTTCCTTATAAAAAAACAGACAAATTCACACTTTTCCCTCAACTAAAACCAAATGACGATGCATCCACGTGGACTCTACTGAAACAGTGAGTACATTTCAAATGGTGGTTTATCTCTATTGGGCTTCTGGAATTTCTTTGAAGCAGCCTCTTCATTTGACTTCCTTTTCAATATTTAAGATATTTCTATGCATGTCATTAATGCCTAACGAAGGCTGGTTGAGTTTAATTTACTCATTACCAATATGCACATCAGATCAGTAAATTAAATGCTTGCCTTAAATGATGTCTTTAAAAATGTTTTTTGTAATCCCTCAGCATTATCATATGTAAAACTTGACATTTTCATCGATACCTGAGATATTATGGGAAGACATTTAAGGAATATACCTTAACATATCATTATGTGCTTTTGTTAAATGGGACATAAATGAAATAATGAGTAAATTATATGAATACACAGCAATACTTTGGAGGAGTCTGTGGCTGGTCTCATGAGAAGCAGCCCTCCTGTCTCACATGTACCATGACTACTGTCAGGGACAGGACAGATGTAGTAATTTCCTGCAGTACTAAATTTTTCCAGAATTCTGTTTGGTATCTCACCTAAATGTGGTGTTCTGCTTATCTCACTAAATTCCTACCTTCCTTTCATTTCATTTGTACTTTCAGCAAGACAATTCACACACCTATTACTGTGATACCATTGAAAGAGTGCTATTATCACATCAGTGTTATGAGGGTTGGCGTATGAAATTAAAGCAAGGGTACTACATCTGTACCCTGCTGATGTGCTGGGTGCAGAAGTCGTGCTATTTTCTAATTATGCAGATTGCTTTCTGTGAGAAGAGATGCTGACGAGGGTGGGCAGTGATGAAGCTGCATGAGCTCCCAATGTTTAATATGCAGCCGCGGCTACTTCAGCAAAGGAAAGCCCCCAGAGAAACATAAATTCTCGAATAATGAAGACATTCTTGGGCATCTAGGTCAATTCCCCAAATGGTGGAGCTATTAGGGGGAAAAACACACACTCTTACAATGGTTCGTTTTTACCCAAAGGAATATTTTGCCGTCTGCCAAGCCTGTCTCTCTGCAAAAGAGTCTAGGCAATTAATTAAGCCAAATCAATGATCTGTATGAATAGACAGTTTTACACAATATACTATAATTTCAATTATCGTAGAAATTTAAGCACACACAATACATTCTTAAAGTATACAATACTCACCAGAATAAAAAATATTTCAGGGATAATTAACTTGCTCAGCCCTGTGACTTCCATACTGTTCCATATTCCATATGATTGCACACTGGTCCGACCCAGTGAGTGCCTCTCTCTCTCTGTCTCTCTCAGTCTCTCCCTCCCTCTCCTTTCCTCTCTCTCTTCCCCTCTCCTTCCCCCCACTTTGACTGTTGTAGACAATATAGGCAAACTACATTCTCTTTCTAAAGATACAAGTTAGGCTTATAAAGGTCTTTGCAAAGAAAAATAAATATAAATGGTTTCAATGGAGAAAATATTCTATAACATTCAAGAAGAAAAATTAGATTTTAAATGGATTGATCGCTCATAAAGTATTCAAAATGCTTGTTTATAAGTCAAAGAAAAAATAAATAATAGAATAAATAAAATATAAGATTTTCTAAATGTAAACATGACAGAAATAAAACATAGTGTTTTAAAAATAACGATGTCGCTGGGATTCTGGGAAGATGGCCAACTGGTAGCAACCCTGGTCAGAGGCTCCTGAACAAAGGAAGAAAAACTGGTTGGAATCAGAATCTATGAAGCCAAAGACGGGGAGCTGAGCCCAGAAAGAAGTTCGGCAAGCTATAAATCCAAGGAAGATCATTTAAGAACATAAAATACAGGTACAAAGCGGGCCCCAGAACTGCTTACTAGACCCGCCCCCCTCCTGTGGGTGGCAGACGGCAGCAGAGAACCCTATGTGCCGGGCAGCCACAGAAGTACTTGCTAGAGCTTAGCACACCCCCGCCGGTGGCGGCGGACAAGTCCCCCACTCCGGGAGGGCCTAGAACTGCTTGCTAAAACTGCGCACCCCACGGGCAGTAGAGAAGAACCCTACCCCAGGGCTCTGGGCAAGTCCAGAACTGATTGCTAGAGCTGCAAGCTTCCCACGGGTGGCGGGTCGCCAGAGTGGAATTCCCCTGCTCAGGGCAGCCACAGAAGTACTTGCTAGAGCTTAGCGCACCCCCGCCGGTGGCGGCGGACGAGTCCCCCACTCCGGGAGGGCCTAGAACTGCTTGTTAGAGCCACGCACCCCACGGGCGGCAGAGAAGAACCCTACCCCAGGGCTCTGGGTAGGTCCAGAACTGATTGCTAGAGCTGCAAGCTTCCCGCGGGCGGCGGGTCGCCAGAGTGGAGTTCCCCTGCTCTGGGCAGCCACAGAAGTACTTGCTAGAGCTTAGCACACCTCTGCCAGTGGTGGCATACGAGTCCCCCACTCTGGGAGGGCCTAGAACTGCTTGTTAGAGCTGCGCACCCCACGGGTGGCAGAGAAGAACCCCGCCCCAGGGCTCTGGGCAGGTCCAGAACTGGTTGGTAGAGCTGCAAGCTTCCTGTGGGTGGCGGGTGGCTGGAGTGGAGTTCCCCTGCTCTGGGCAGCCACAGAAGTACTTGCTAGAGCTTAGCGCACCCCTGCCAGTGGCAGTGGACGAGTCCCCCACTGTGGGAAGGCCTAGAACTGCTTACTAGAGCCATGCACCCCATGGGCAGCAGAGAAGAACCCCGCCCCAGGGCTCAGGACAGGTCCAGAACTGGTTGCTAGAGCCACAAGCCTCCGGCGGGCAGTGGGTGGCCAGAGTGGAGTTCTCCTGCTCCAAGCAGCCACAGAAGTACTTGCTAGAGCCTAGCGCACCCTCGCAGGTGGCTGCAGACGAGTCCCCCACTCTGGGAGGGCCCAGAACTGCTTGCTAGAGCTGTGTGCTCCACGGGCAGCAGAGTAGATCCCTGCTCCAGGGCTCTGGGCAGGCGCATAACTGCTTGCTAAAGCCGCACACCTCCTGCTGGTGGCAGGCGGCAGCAGAGGACTTCCCACTGCTCTGGGCAGGCACAGAATCACTTGCTAGAGCCCCACATAACCCCACAGGTGGCAGCGGACCAGTCCCCCTCCCTGGGAGGGCCCAGAACTGCTTGCTAGAGCCGCACACCCCACGGGCTACAGAATAGATCCCTGCTCCAAGGCTCTGGGTGGGCATAGAACTGCTTGCTAGCACACCTCCTGCGGGCCACGAGTGGCCACAGAGGATTTCCCCTGCTCTGGGCAGGCACAGAACTACTTGCTAGAGCCTCGCACACCCCATGGGCAGTGCCAGAGGAGTCCCCCACTCTGGGAGGACCCAAAACTGCTTGCTAGAGCCGTGCACTCCACAGGCAGCCGAGGAGATCTCCACTCCAGGGCTCTGGGTGGGCCCAGAACTGCTTGCTAGTGCCACGGGTGTACTACGGGCAGTGGCAGAGGAGTCCTCTGTTCCAGGCAGACCCCGAACAGCCTTCTAGAGACATGCACACCACACGGGGGCCAGCGGAGGAGTTCCTTGCTCCAGGCACCTGTGCTGGGTGGGCCCAGAATTGCTTGCTAGAGCCATGCACACCCTGCAGAAGGAGGTGAAGAAGTCTAGCGCTCTGGGAGGGCCAAGAACTGTCTATTAGAGCCACGTGTGTCCCACAGACGGAGGTGGAGGAATTCCTCACTCTGGCTCCCAGGCTGGGAGGGAATAGATCGGCTTGCTAGTGCCGCACAAGTCCAACAGGCCATGGTGAAGGAGTCCTCCACTCCCCCCAGCTACTCTGGTGG
>NW_003852456.1:10128945-10137036 GCF_000181295.1 Otolemur garnettii
GTAGAATATGAATGTTTTGACATAATAACTAAGAAAGTTACATGAAGGCTATGTTAACCAGTTTGATGGAAGTTCTTGGATTGTGTGTGAAAACACCACACTGTACCCCCAAATGTGCATCAATGTACACAGTTACCATTCAATAAAAAAAAAAATAATAATAACGATGTCATGACATACCACCCCTAAAATGCAAAAAATAATTGAAATTCTTATAATAGTAAAAGAAAGGATAGAAGACATTCAAGAATGTCTATAATATGAAAATTATTATTCTATAAACAAAACTTTTCAAAATTAGTGTATTAGATAATTATCATTAAACATGACAGAAAGTTTTGAAAGTTTCCATACCAGCCAGGTGCGCTGGTTCAGCCTGTGATCCCAGTATTCTGGGAGGCCGAAGCGGGAGGACCCCTTGGCTGAGGAGTTCAAGATCAGCCTGAGCAACAGTGAGGCTCTATCTCTACTAAAAATAGAAAAATAGAAAAAGTAGCCAGGCCTGGTGTCAGGCACCTGTAGTTCCAACTATTCAGGAGGCTGAGGCAGGATTGTCTGAGCCCAGAAGTTTGAGGTTGGTATGAGCTTTGATGACACAGCACTCTATCCTTGAGCAAAGGAGTGAGAGTCTGTCTCAAAAAAAGAAAACATAAAAAGAGGTTCCATAGCATATCTTATAGGTTAACATTTCTGGCATATCATATAAGCTAACATGCAAGGTAAAACTCCTCTCACAGTTCAGAAACTGTCACCTATTTTAAGAAAGAGCTTCCCCCTTCGCACGTTTGCTACAATTAAAACTGCAGTCTTTGGACTTTGAAAATGTCATTTGCTTGATTTCATCCCTGTTTTCCATGCTGTGCTGTGACCTCCACAGGAAGAGGAAGGCTGGTGCCTGTCCTTGTCAGGGTTCTTCCCAGAGAATTGCACAGTACCTGCTGCATAACCTGGCACCTCTGCACCCGATTCGTCACAGTCACATGGTATCTGTCAGAAACCTTTACAAAAAGAACCTGAGCCCATACAGCATGCGTTTGACAGTGTCCACTCTTTGAAACTGATTCCCTGGACCAAGGCAAATGTGGATGGTACAAGCCATTGGACATGGTGACCCGAGATGTACCTGAACTGGATGGCTCCAACTAGTCAGCTAAATGTTTTGGATATTTTTTGTTTGTTTATTTTGCTTCATTAATCCTCCCTCCATAAAGGTTTTTTAAATGCATTTACAATGCATTTGTCCCTTTTGTCCCAGTCTTCCATGATACTTGGTTTTCCGCACGATAAAGTGGGATGGGATGGAGAGTATAGGATTAGGAGTGAACACTCTTGGAAGCTAATTTTTTTCTTATTAAAATGTAATCTATAGATGGAGACCTTACATCTTTTATATTATCCTGGGTGGAGTGGAAACACACTCTTCTTAGTAAAGTGTCCCAAGAATAGAAAAACAAGTATCCAATGTACTCAGTACCCATATGAAACCAGTAGGTGATCCAATACAGGGCCACACAAGAGAAAAACTCAATTCAATTAAGTTTGGGGGAGGAGGGGGGGAGGAGAGGGGAGGTGAGGATGGAGGATGGAGGGGGATGGGGGAGCTCCCACCTAATGGACACAATGTGAGGGTACATGGCACACCTCCATGTGTGGGACACAACTACAACAAGGACCTCACCTAACAAATGCAAACAATGTAACCTAATTCTTTGTGCCCTCGAATAAACCTAAAATAAAATAAATACATACATACACAAGTAAATAAATAAATGTAATCTATAATTAGTTGCCAACAAACATCTTATTCAAAGGAAGAATACAAAATAAGGTTGATTCCTAAAATGGGTACAGTATTGTATGGGTTTTAAAAGCTGCCTCTTTGTTACATTTCAGAACAATAAACTACAAGCCAGCTGTTACTAGTTACTATCATGGTCCTACAAGTGGGAAGAATACAGGGGAGGGGAGGTTGTGGGCGTAGCTCACTAAGTAAGTGGTAACCAGAGACTCACAGATGTGAGTGAGCTTGTGACGTCAAGATTGATGATTTCGCAATTACACCAAAGCTGCCTTCCTCAGCACAGGCCCCATGCGGTCAGCTGTTGCTCCAACTTACACGGTCTTCACCTGTCCTGGGTAGTTACTGTCTAATCAAAGAGCTCAGCCCTCACTAAGTCTTAGGACCCTATTTATTGTAGTTTAAAGAAGTGATCTCCAGGGAACAGTGCACCTGCTATTCCCTGGCTCCAGGTGACAGATGACCTTACTTAAGCTTTACTTCCTTAATTAATTACTGTTGCTTCACAACAGCTAGTCAATGACAGGATCATTCAACAGTCTCCACCTGTTCTCATGGCTGAATAGTATCCATGGTGTACATATGCCACAATTTGTTAATCTGTTCCCGGGTTGATGGGCACTTGGGTTGCTTCCACATCTTGGCGATTGTGAATTGAGCTGCAATAAACATTCTGGAGCAAATGTCCTTGTGGTAAAATGACTTTTTTTCTTCTGGGCAGACACCTAGTAATGAGATCGCAGGATCAAATAGAAGGTTTTTAGTTCTTTGAGGATTCTCCATACATCTTTCCATGGAGGTTGTAAGTGAGCTTACTGCTATAAAAAAGCTGTTCCCATGATAAGGAACCCACTTCTGTGATGATGGCACTAAGCCTTTAATTTATTCATGAAGGCAGAGCTCACATTAATCCATTCGTGAGAGCAGAGCTGATATTAATTCATTTACGAGAGTCAAGGGATAAAGTTGCCAAACACGTGAAATTTCAGGGGATGCATTCAAACCACGGCATTCTTAAATCATTTCCCACTATTTCATTCTGTTCTTATTGAAACTTTCTTCATTTCTCTTGATGTTTAACCTCATCCTTGATTCCCTGTTTCTCCAATCATGTGAACTACAAATTCCCAAGACTACAATGCAGGTGAGCAGTTACAAACACCAGTGCCATCTGAAAATGAAGTTCTCTCATCCTGACTTCCTCTCTGGGTTTAGAACATCCCTTTTCTAGAATAGTTGGACCATAACGTTTCTATTTCTTCTGTCAGAATGATCTTCCCTAGATGACTCCATGTCCCACACCCTCGAGCCTCTGTTTCTACATCACCTTATCTGAGAGGTCAGGGACGGAACCTGTGGGGAATACAAATCTCTGTTCACACTTTTCTATTATCTCCTTACCCAGCTGATTTTTCTTCATGAGGCTCAGCATCACAAATTGAATATAAATGGACCTGTTTATTTCCCTAATGACCCCTTCCCACACACCACAGTGCTTGCTCAGGAAGGCAGATGTGTTTTCTGGTCCATCTGCATTATATTCCAGCACAGAATCGTGAGTGCACAGACTCAGTTTCTAGCTAACATTTCCAGGGTGACCAGATTATTCAAGGCTAACACCAAACTCCCTATGTGGCATTTTGTGGATAAGGAGTCCTGGATGTAGCACCATTTATGGCTCACCTGTTCCTGCTGGAGATTCACATTTGTTGGCAGATATTATATATGGGGAAATTTGTGAACAATATATATGTCCACACTACATATATATATATATATATATGACTAATTTGTTAATTTTGAAGAATCTCTTTTATGCTTAATAATGCTTGAATGAATTTTAGGGCTACTATTAACAGTGATTTCAAGATTTATTTGTGAATGCAGATGGAATATAGCTGATGTAAATCTTCTTTACTGACCTAGATTATCAACTACATGGAAAAAGTATCTTACACATTTAGGAACTAAGTCCGACTATCTAGCAATAATATCGTACAAGATTTCCTCATATTTAAGCAAGCCTTCCTCAGTCTCCAGCTGAAAAGAAAAATTCCTGCTTAATCTCTTTAGGAAGTCCAGCTCATATGAGCCTGCTGGCATAAATAAAAATCTGTGGATGGAACCAAACCAGACCTGGCATTCGCACAGCAGGAAACAGGGGAACCCTCGTGCCGGGTTGGTGTTGCCAAGAGGAAAATGAATGACCAAAGTTGGAACATGACTGCATGTGCCAAAAAGCGTACACTGCCTGCCAGAAAGTGCTTCTTGTAAAATATCCATGATAGAGAATAAAATTAGAAAACAACACACTCAAGGGTGAAGCAACCTCATGCATTCTTTCCCAAAGCGCCCTTCCTAACTGTCATAAACATGGTGTAGGGGGGAGGGGGGTACAAAGCCCCTGCTTGCATGGAGTTTGCATCCCAAGGAGAGGGCCAGACACAAAATCACATTGTATCAATAATATGTGAAAAAATAATTGCAAATGAGAGTGGGGAGAGTCCTCTCACAGGAAGAGCCAGACATGCCCCAGAACAGGGCTGGGAAGGCCACAGCAGAGGCCCGAGTGCAGGAACCTGTGACCTATGTCTGATAAAATGGGGATTTTGACACGCAGCTGGAGCATGAGGGCAAAAGACGGGCCTCCGAAGATGACACCAGGGAGCAGAGAGAGGCCACACCATGCAGCCAGCATGGTGTTGGGTTTCATTCTGAGACCTTTATAACATGCTTGGAACGGAGCAAGTGGGAGAGCTGCTACTGTTCACCAAGAAGCTGTAAGCCACAGTCAGTAAGAGAGGAGGCCAGGGCTGGGGCGGTGACCACAGGGAGGGCAGAGGGGCTGGGGCGGTGACCACAGGGAGGGCAGAGGGGCTGGGGCGGTGACCACAGGGAGGGCAGAGGGGCTGGGGCGGTGACCACAGGGACAGCAGAGGGGCTGGGGCGGTGACCACAGGGAGGGCAGAGGGGCTGGGGCGGTGACCACAGGGACAGCAGAGGGGCTGGGGCGGTGACCATGGGAGAGCAGAGGGGTTGGGACAGTGACCATGGGAGAGCAGAGAGCAGACATGCTCAGAAAACATTTCAGAGGTGGAACTCGCAGGACTTATAGGTGCACATTCAGGTAAGCGATATGTGAATCCTGGAAATTAAAAAGAGTTCCTCTATTTTTGGCCCAAACAACTCTGGTAGGGATGGGAGCAGGATAGGGTGGACATGGGGACATCTGCCTTGGCCACTCTAAGTTTGAGATCCCAATTAAATATCCTTATGCAAATACCACACAGACAATTGCAACAACACATCTGGAGCTCTGCTGGGAAATATTAGCTGCAGAGGCAAACTTGAGAGTCTTTCTGCAAAGATGGGATCTAGAGATAAAGAATTGACTGGTGATTTGGGAGTCTGAGGTAGGAGGATCACTTGAGTCCAGGAGTTTGAAGCCAACTGAGGCAGACAGCAAGGTCCCCATCTCTACAAAAAGATACAAGATTTATCTGGATGCTGTGGCTCATGGGGGTAGTCCCAGAGATTCAAGAGGCTGAGACGGGAAAATCACCTGAGCCCAGGAGTTCAAGGTTTGATGTGACATTGCACTCCAGCCTGGGTAACAAAGTGAGACTGAGATCAGTCTCACTGGTTTTAAAGATAATAAAATAAAACAAAATAAAGATTTAGAGAAAAATCAGTCAAGTAGAGGACACATAGGAAACTTAAGCATAGTTCATTAAGTGAAAAAAACTAATTAAGAAAGTCTACATGCCATATGATTCCAAAGATAAGACATTCTGGAAAAAGTGAAATCAAGGAGACATAGAAAGACCAGTGGTTGCCAGTGGTTAGGGTGGGGAGAGGGATAAATAGGAGGACATAGAGGATTTCTAGGGCTGTGAAGATAAATCTGTTTGATTTATAGGTATCATGATGGGTACATATCTTTACACATCAGAGCAAACCCACAGAAAGCACAGCACCTATAGCAAACCTTCACAAACTGCGCACTTTTGGTGACAATGATGTATCAGTGTAAAATCATCAGTTGTAACAAAGCTACCTCTCTGGTGGGAATGTTGTTAATGAGGGAATCCCTGTATCTTTGTTGCAATTTTTCTGTGAGTCTAAAACTGCTCTAAAAAAAATGAAGTCCAAAAATTAAAAAAAAATCCCTATCAGAGTCTAACAAGCAAAAAATATTTTCTACATAGGATATATCTGAATTTGGACTTTCAAGTTGTTTTTCTAAGTCACACTAATACAGGGAGGCTGAAAGCGACACCCGCTTTGAAAGACTACAAATTACATGGAATGATCAAACCCGTCGACTAGTGGGGCCAAAATGATGTTTTTGATGAACTGGGAAAGCTTATGGCTACATCTAACATTTTGGCATGAAGAAGGATTTGCTAG
Source organism: Otolemur garnettii (assembly GCF_000181295.1). Taxonomy (NCBI): domain Eukaryota; kingdom Metazoa; phylum Chordata; class Mammalia; order Primates; family Galagidae; genus Otolemur; species Otolemur garnettii. Next base: position 10,135,154 of record NW_003852456.1, read on the forward strand.
AGAACATTTCATAAAATTTAACAAAATAATTTTCCATGTTATTTTAATATGACATATTTATCTTGAAAAAGTTTTTTCCCCCATGTGGCTAAGATGAACACATCTGACAGGTGATGGGATTGCTGATGGGACTAAGAGCACTAACTCTGACTTTGTCACAGAGTATTAAGTTATCCACTGTGCCATCGAGGGAGAATAACCCCATTTGATATCAAACCAGGTCCCAAAGTTGGATAAGAAGCAAGGCCAACCTCACTCAGAGCACACAATGAAAAGGTGACAACATCATATCCACGTGCTGCAATTTTCTGTTTGAGTTTATGTCTTAAAAATCCTGTTTTACCCCCACCTTTCACTTGAACCCCTTCCCCATTCTATGTCAGAAAATTTCTCTTCAGATTTAAAATTATATTCAACACTAACCTCCCCCTGGCTCACTTGCCCCCAAAGCATAAAACAGGGAGGGTTAGGGTACAGATAAGAAAATGCTGCTTATGACCTAAATACACCTGTGAAAGCTGCCTCTGCTCAAGGTTCTGAAGCATGACCTGAGCTCACATCCACCAGCCTCCATGGCTCACACCAACGTTGGTTCAAATAGGTAGGCAGCAGCCCAAGTAATCACAATGTTGACATCAAGGTCCCCAAACAAACGAGAGAGCAAAACAAAAACAAAACCCAACCTGATTTAGGGAAATGTAATTAGCATAGATGTTCTTGAATAATTCAATATTCAATCCAGCCAATGTTTGGATCATATCTGACATGTGATATTACCAAATATCTTAGAATAGGCTTGAATCGAGAATGTGTCTCAAAAAGAAGTAAGTGTATTTGGAGAGAGAAAGAACCCTTGTGTAAATTAGTCAATGGAGATAATGAAATCACAGCACAGGGTAAAGACCTGGAGAGTGGGCCCCTCCTGCAACATAAACACACAAAGTGAGCCATCAGGGAAAGGCCCATGGCAGGGGCCTGACCTAGAGAAAGGCAGGTTACCTTTCCAGAACGGCACTGTCATGTGCAAGTCTCAAGGACATATTTTTAAAAAGTGCTTTGTTAAATGGAAATAATCCATTTTTTAAATGTCTGAATAGTATTCTAAGGTGACACTAAACCCATTTAAAATGTATATTAAACCATAATTACAACTCTATCCAGGTTAATACAAAAGACGTAAAGTCTCCATCTTTTTAATGGCTGAATAGTATTCCATGGCATACATGTACCACAGTTTGTTAATCCATTCCTGGGCTGGTGGGCATTTGGATTGCTTCCACATTTTGGCAATTGTAAACTGAACTTCTATAAACAGTCTAGTGCAAATGTCCTTGAGAAAATTATTTCTTTTCTTCTAAGTAGATCCCCTGGGGGTGAGGGGAATGAAGGAGTCAGAGAAGGGAGGAGGGTGGGGTTCACAGTATGTGAGCATCTCTTGGGGGCAGGACACAGTTATAAGAGGGACTTTTTAATAAATGCAATCAGTGTAACCTAACTCTTTGTACTTTCCATGAACTTGAAACAATATAGAAAAGGAAAGAATCCAAATAAGAACAATGAAAATGACATGAAAGGTGGGAAAACCCAACATACAAGTAAAGCTCACACAACTGTACTTACCGTCTCCCAGGGAAGACAGTAAAGGGATCTACAGAGTATCTGTAGCACTTGAAAGAGCAGACTAAGTCAGGGGCAAGGAGTAGTCATTTTGGGTCAATAAACAATCGTCTATCCTGACAAAGCAGGAGGAGTGTCTTGTTTAATTGAAACAATTTGCAAATTGCCTTCCTGGGGGCTTACATATTTAGAAAACAAAACAGAAAAGAAAACACGTAGCTCTAAGGACAAACTGGATACAGTTCAGTCTGAGGAGAAAAAAAAAA
>NW_003852456.1:10137095-10138719 GCF_000181295.1 Otolemur garnettii
AAAAAAAAAAAAAACCCATAACGCGGCTGGTTCTGGTGTCTTCTGATTTCATGAGGCTGATGGGCCACACTGTTAGAAGTCCATGCTGAGGAACCATCTTTCCCTGGAGATTTGGGAAAGCAAAATGAAGAAGGTGAAGCAAAAGTGCCTGGGTTCTGTCCCAGCACTCACAGGTATTCTGCTACCGCGTCCTTCTCATGCTCAGCTCTCCAGAGCAGAAGGTGCTAAGATGCATAGAAGGACCTCACAGCGGTGGGAAGCAAGAAATTTGGCTGCAAGAGAATTTCAAGTTATTTCAGTGCCACGCACTGGTCGGCGGAGTGTGGCGTGGCATGGCTTCTGGTATCAAAAGCACTTTGCAACGCGTCCTGCCGGAATCCATGCAGAAGGGGAGAAAATAACTTTTATTTAACTTACTAAATTGCACACTGCTTCTCCCTGGTAGCAAAGGAAGCAGGAAGGAGACAGGGTGATGAGTTACGCTGCCCCCAGCAGGGAAGGGTTATTCACGGTCTCTCTGACCGCAGGACTTGGCGGGAGGGGCAGAAACCCGGCACCTCTGTGTACTTCACCCCTGCGCTCTCGGCTCTGCCCGGCCAGTTCCTGAGCTGCCGGAGAAATCGTGGTCCCTGTGCCTCTGCCCAGTCGTCTTTTTTCCCCATTTGAAAATTTTTTTTGAAATTTTAGATTAATATGAGGGTAGAAATGATTATGTTATGTTATTTGCATTTCTAAGGTAAAGTTCAAGTTGTAGTTGAGCCAATCCCCTCCCTTCTCTCCATTCCCTCCTCTCCCCTCCTCCGCCTGAACAGACTGGCGTTTTTCTCTTGGGTGGGCCTGTAGCTGTTTACATACTGGTTTCATATTAGTATGGAATACATTGGATATTTGTGTTTCCATTCTTGTGACACTCCACTACAAAAAATGTGAGTTTCAATTCCATCCAGGTAAGTACAAAAGATGTAAAGTCTCCATCTCTTTGGGTCTGAATAGTATCCCTGGTGTACATACACCGCAGTGTGTTAACCCATTCATGGGTTGATGGGCATTTGGATTGATTCTACAGCTTGGTGATTATAAACTGAGCTGTTATGAACAATCTAGTGCAAATGTCCTTGTGGTAAAATGATTTTATTTCTTCTGGGTAGATGCCTAGTAATGAGATTGCAGGATCAAACGGGAGGTCTAATTTGAGCTCTTTGAGGATTCTTCATATTTCTTTCCAAAGAGGCTGTGTTAGTTTGCATTCCCACCAGCAGTGTGAAAGTGTTCCCTCTCTCCACATCCACACCAGCATCTGAAGCTTTGGGACTTTGTCATGTGGGCCATTCTCACTGGGGTTAGGTTTGATTTGCATTTCTCTGATTATTAGGAACGATGAGCATTTTTCACTGTGTTTGCTGGCTGTTCATCTGCCCAGTAGGCTTAATCCAACATACCCACCCTCATGTTTCAGAGCCCAACTTTTGAGGTGCTGCGTTTAAAATCCCCAGAGTTGCTAAGCAGGAAGGCATGGAAGGCATCCACCACCGGCATGAGCAACTGCCGCCCGGCACACCTGCCGCTGTCTCCACCACTGGCACAAGCGACCGCCGCCCGGCACACCTGCCGCTGTCTCCACCAC
>NW_003852456.1:10138739-10141694 GCF_000181295.1 Otolemur garnettii
GCCGCCCGGCACACCTGCCGCTGTCTCCACCACTGGCACAAGCGACCGCCGCCCGGCACACCTGCCGCTGTCTCCACCACCGGCACAAACAACTGCCGCCCGGCACACCTGCCGCTGTCTCCACCACCGGCACAAACAACTGCCGCCCGGCACACCGGCTGCTGTCTCCACCACCGGCACAAGAGACCGCCACCTGGCACACCTGCCACTGTCTTCCCTTCCCTGTTACTCCCCAGGGCCCTGGCCTAAGTCCTGGGCTCCTTTTCCACAGGAGGCATTTGCACTTGCACCATGAGCTTGGGACTGATTCAGAGAAGACAAAACCTGCTAAGGGCCAGCCTGCCAGCCAGGAACCTGAAGGAGACCAAGATGGGGAGAATGCCTCTCTGTGACCAAGAATTCACTCAGGAGAACATGCATTTTTAATTGGAAATACTTAAGCTTGACAAGATTATGCTTTCCACTACTGAGAAGTAACTTGGGAATCCAAGTAAAATAAAACTGAATCTCTCCACCCATGGTATCGTAGCTCACAGCTCATACATTCTTCCAAATACCATGCTGTGATTATATGGCTTGTTACATACTTAATAATTTAAATAAGAATATCCCAGAGAGACAAACATAAATGGAACTGGAATGGAATTGATAATTGCTACTTTATAAAAGTAAAAAAAAAAAAAAATTCAGTGGCAGGTGGGCAGTTTAATGAAGGTTTTTAAAAAACGGAAGGGCAAAACTGCCTCCTGCTCACCTTTCTTTTCTTTTCTTTTCTTTTCTTTTCTTTCTCTTTCTTTTTCTTGTTTTATTAATTATAACTGTGTATATTAATACTGTTGTGGGGTATAGTGTGCTATTTCTATATAAAGTTTGAAATATTTTTATCAAACTGGTTAACATAGCTTTCATGTCATTTTCTTAGTTATTGTGTTAAGACATTCATATTCTACATTTAGAGAGATTCACATGTACCCTTATAGGATGCACCATAGGCGTGATCCCACCAATCACCCTCCCTCCACCAGTAAGATTAGCCCATATCACAAAATCACAGATGCTGTCGTGGTTGTGGAGAAAAGGGAACACTTCTACACTGCTAGTGGGATTGCAAACTAATATGAATACATTCCTTTTGGAAAGACATCTGGAGAACACTTAGAGAACTAAAAATAGACCTGCCATTTGATCCTATAATTTCTCTACTAGATATATATCCAGAAGACCAAAAATCACAGTACAATAAAGATATTCTTCTTTTATTTTTGACACAAACTCCTACTCTGTCACCCTAGGTAGAGTGCCATAGCATCTTCATAGCTCACAGCAACCTCAAACTCCTGGGATGGAGCAATCTTCCTGCCTCAGCCTCCTGAGTAGCTAGGACTACAGGTGCCTGCCACCATGCCCAGCTAGTTTTTCTATTTTTATAGAGACAGGGTCTCACTCTTGTTCAGGCTGGTCTGGAACTCCTGAGCCTCCCACAGTGCTGGGATTGCAGGTGTGAGCCACTGTTCCCAACCTGCTTCTTTCTTCACTAATGTCTTGGAAAGTGTACCCAGAAAAAGCAACCAACAAAGAGGACAAAGGTAAGGCAACCTAACTTGTGAATGCTTTGTTAAAAACAACAACATAAACCTTGTTTCATAAATTCTCCATATTTTAAACGTCAAATAAGGTCCACAAAGAAATATATGATTTTTTGATCATACACAAATGATGAAATAATTTAAAAATACTGTAACATTTGCAGAAAAGTAGAAAAGATGACTTCTCCAAAATAATCATGATAAAGCCCACTATTCTTTTCTGTCCTCAAGAAACACTCCCATGTCTTTAAAAGCTACAAATTATGGGGCTGCTTAGGTTGATACGGTATCAGGAAACAACTCTATCCGGCTTCCTATTATAAACTATAATTCCAGGCTTTATAGCTTGGCTCTTTCAAAGTGAAGTACGTTGGGCAGAGACAAAGCATACCAATTGCCAGCCAAAATACATTAAATCTAGTGGAGCTGTCTTTTTTTGGAGAATGCAAATTGGGGCATTCTGCTCTGCATGCATTCAGCACTTGGCATGGGACTGGGAGAATGCTTCTGGTATTGTGACCCAAAAGAGAAAAACAAACAAAAAAAATTTTAAGTGGAAAATTTTGAAATAGATTGGTTATTATTTAAAAATGTAGGCATTTTAAATAGTTATAGTTCTCAACTAGTTATAGTTAAGAAGAACTTTAGTTCATGAAGCAGTATTTTCTTGAACATTCCATAATATAACCTACCACACTGGGAGCTCGTGGGAAGATGCTCAGTGCGGGTGGGATTGATTGTTCCAGCTACCAATCAAGGGCTCATGGTCGTGCCTGTGATCACAGCCTTCTGTGATGCCTGAAGGGTAATGGCTGAAATTAGCAGATTTCTCATTTGAAAAGCCACGTCTATAGGTTGGTGCCTGTGGCTCAAAGGAGTAGAGCACTGACCCGTATTCTGGAGGTGGCAGGTTCAAACCCAGCCCTGGCCAAGAATTGCAAAAAAATGCTGTGTCTATAAATTTTTCTTCAGAGATACAGGAAGAGAATAAAGAATTCAACCTGAAAGTGTCCTGGGCAAATTAGCAGGTTTGTTTTGTCTTCCAGTGATCCTCCTGTATTTACAAATCCCTTTAAAGATGTTCATAGGGATGGGTTGGTCTGTCTTGCACATGGTAATAGTGCTATGGTGATGGGATACACTCACTTGATGACTCACTTCCTCTACAGTTACCCTACAATGTGCCAATCCTTTCTTCATTCAAGAATATGTATTGATCTCCTTTTCTATTCTAGGTACTGTGGAAACAGACAAAGTTGAGCACAGTCCCTGTCCTTGTAGAACTGATATGTGGGTCATTATTAAAGTTTTTTTTTTTTTTTTTTTTTTTTTTTTTGAGACAGAGCCTCAAGCTGTCCCCCTGGGCAGA
>NW_003852456.1:10141788-10149795 GCF_000181295.1 Otolemur garnettii
GGCCATTTTTTGGTTGCAGCCGTCATTGTTGTTTGGCGGGTCCGGGCTGGGGATTCGAACCATTATTAAAGTTTTGAGAGACACAAAAATCAAGAAATGCAATATCCATGCAGACCTAAATAAATGGAGCCCTCTCAGCAACACCACCAGCAGAGCAAATTGAAACTAGTAACTAGCACAGGGGAATCATAAAGGACGCCGTTGACTATGTTTCCTGGAAGTGAAATAATGGACATACACGGTCTGTCTCAAAACTTTCATAGTGACCCACGTATAAGCAATTTTCAATGTTCTTAGTAACACTCCAACTGATACTGCTCTAGAGGTAGGTATAGCCCTACTTTTAGGGCTCTAAAAAACAATATTGGAAAATATAAATTGGTATAACCCACATTAAAAAAAAAAGTTTCACTCACCATTGCCTCATTTTAAAACTTAATTTAATATAATGTATGTGATATTAATGAACACTTAACCCCTTTACACACAATATAAATCCTTGAATAACTTTGTAAAAATGTTGACTACTGAATTCCTTGGGTTTTTTTTTTTTTTTTTTTTGCAGTTTTTGGCCCAGGCTGGGCTTGAACTCACCACCTCTGGCATATGGGGCTGGTGCCCTACTCCTTTGAGTCACAGGTACCACCCCAAATTCCTTGTTTTTTAATATCATTTGGTGGGTGTCACATTTCCTTAAATATAAAACTACCCTGGCTTTGTCCTTCCACGAAGTCTACATTTTGGAAATTCATGATAAATATGTCTCTCCACCAGCGACTAATGATATTGACTGCTAAAATCAATAAACATGAAAAGTAATGACCTCTGGCAAGTTACTTTTATTAGATCTGCAGAGAGTTCTGATGTCATTTACTCCGTGCCTCCATCTCTGGCTTCATTTTACTCCACTGTGGCTAACCGCCACCTTGTTTCATTCCCAGGTTAGGGAAGGAAGAGGGACGCAGGGTAAAATGCAGCTAATGCATCATTTTGACACCTGTGCTGTTTGGTCAGTGGTGTGCAGTCTCCTATTCTGAAATAATAAATGCTTACAGTATTTCTGGTCTGATGAAAGCCCCAGGCTCCACGACTTGTTTGTATACTTTCATGGCACACATCTTTAGTGAGAAGGAGATGATGTTATCGTATTCAACTAATAGAAAGTAAAGCAGAATGGAAAAATCAGATTTGAGAGCAGCTGCCTTGATGCGGGTTTCCCAAGTAATCAACACCCAGTGGCAGGGAGCATGGCGAGTCCAATGGAGCAGCTGTAGAATCAGTCAGTTGAAGCGAAGGAAGGGGGGTGTGCAGGAAAGCAGTTTTCATTTTCAGGGAGTTAAGGCTGTTGTTTCCTTAACCAATAATTTTCTCTTTTATTTCACAAGGATGAATACAAGTTTTCTCAAAAAAGTTCTTAGATTGTGGAACCTCTTCCTACCACAGGGGAACAAGTCTCTGGAAAATATTCGCAAGGTGAAGTAGACACACAGCCCAGAATAAAGGTCTGGGGGGGTGATAAGAGCAAAACCAGACAAACGAAACTGTGTCAAATGGAGAGCCGCAAAGGGGACAGTGAACAGCGTGCAGGGGCAACCTAGGGAAGGGGGAAAACGTTTGCAACATAAGTGTTTCATAAGGGGTTAGGATCCAAAATACATAAGAAACTCACAGAACTTAATGGTGAGAAAACAAAACAAAACAAAAATTGAAAAACAGACTAGGTAGCATAGAGAACCCCCAAATGAAACCATCCAGCCAACCAACTGAGAACCAGCTGATCTACAGCAAAGCCCACAGTGATACGCACTGGGAAAGGAGGCCCTGTCCTGTAAATGGAGCTGGGAAATCGAAGACTGAAACAGGACCCCCTCACTTGCTGCATAAGACAATTAATTCAAAATAGACAAAAGACTGAAACATAAGGCATAACACCATAAAAATTCTAGAAGAAAATGTAGGAAAACATCTTCTAGGTATCAGCCTAGGCAAAGAATTTATGACTAAAACCCCAAAGGCAAATACAGTAACTACAAAAACAAGTAAATGGGACTTAATTAAATTAAAAAACTTCTACACAACCGTGGAAATAATCAACATACTAAATGGACAACCTGCAGAATGGGAGGAAATATTCACAAACCACATATCCAATGGAGGACTGATGTCCAGAATCTACAAAGAACCCAAACAAATCCTCAGGAAAAAACAAACAGCAGCAACAACAAAAACAAAAACAGCCCCATTGATAAGTAGGTCAAAGAAATGAATAGCAGTTTTTCAAAATAAGTTAGACAAATGGCTGAAAAGCATATAAAAATTCTTCAACATCACTAATTGTTAGGGAAATGCAAATTAAAATTACCATGAGGTATCACCTTACCCCTATACGAAGAGACACACTTAACAAGTGAAAGCAACAGGTGCCGGGATGGGTGCAGAGAGAAAGAGACACTTCCTCCCCGGCTGTGGGACTGCAAATTAGTATGACGTTCATAGAAGTAGTATGGAGATTCCTCAAAGAGTCTCTCGACCCCATCATCCCAGCAAACACGGAATGAACAAAGACAAAAAAGCAAAACAAAAACAAAACCCCCCAAATGAACAAACGAACAAAAAAAGAACAAACCAAACAGACACAACCATCCCTAATTTCTTCATTTCGTCACTCAGTTGAGACGTGGACACCGTATTCTGCCCAGTATGAAGGAATATTTTGACTCCATTATAGCTAGTTATTCTCTTACTTCCAACATCTAATCCATCAACCATTCTACCTCCCAAATCTCTCCTAAATCTATCTGCTTTCAAGCTCCACCGATGTAAGCTGAATTGAAATGACCTTCACCTCACATTAGAATTCTCCAACAGTCAATTACTAATAAAAGGCCTTTGTGTTAACATTCCTGCCCTCTGTGATCTGCTTTTCTTACAGTAGACAGAATTATTATAACATTCACATCTTATAATGTAAATAAGGTCACAACACCCGTTCTTTAATTTTTCTACAAATTATGCCATGCATTAGCATAAAATCTGAACCCATCCCTTTCCAAAGTCTCCTACCTGCTGGACCAGCTCCAAATTTATTCAGCTCAAATTCTACTACCCTTTATTTTCACCCCCCCTAAGAAAAGAAAACTTCCAAAATACAGCAAGCTATTTATGACTTCTTTATATATTTGGACCCTTCTTATCTTTAAATCTCATCTTAGATATGTTTAAAAAGATGAATGTATAATTAAGTCAAGGTATATATACAAGTAATTAAATGCGATGGCTGTCAGAACATTAAGGAAATTTATAACAAAATAAAATCTAGTATTCCTCATCATATTGCTATCATTGATATATTAAATTTTGTTAAATATATATAATATATCTAAATCTAAGATTTTCAGTGGTTGCTATTTTGAGATAGATGGTAAGCAATGTTAACTTTATATTTTATGATATTTTAAGTTTCTTTCAATTATGCATATTCAGAAAGATATTAAACTAAAGTTTATTTTTCTATCACATCATATTTAAACTTTGATATGAATTTCCAAATGACTTTCATTTGATTTATCAGATGCCTATACATATAGATGAATTTTCCTACTAAGGAAAATGTCAACTACCAACTCATAAGCCTATAAAGAAATGGCATTTTTATATCTCACATGAAATTCATTTTTGTATAAATATTGAAGCATGGGGGTGCATGGAAAATGGTTAATACTATTTCACATAAAATTATTTTTATAAAATACACAAAATTATTTTTAGTCCTTTTTCTGACATTCTGAAATAACCTCAAATATATCAGATCTCAACTCATAATTTTGATGATATTGTTTCCAAATTAAATTAGCAAAACCTGAAAAGACTTTAACCTAAAAAGAATTTTGTATTGATTTTAAATATACCAATTCTGAAAACCCCAACTAACAGGTTATAATTTCCACGTATAAATGTGGACAAACTTTGTGGAGTACCTAACGCATTAGCATGTGACCCCAACTCATCTGCTCCACAAAGCAAGGCCGGTCTTAGCTAGGCTGACTCTTGGTGATCAGCGGGTCTACTTGGGAGCAAAGTCCTCTGCTGTATCACAGTGAAGACAGGAAAAAGTACAGCAGATTAAACACAACTTCAAATACGCCTGACCAAACACTGTGAGTATTTCTATAACCCTTAGAACAATGTCTCAAATGAAGTTAAAATATAGGCTGCTTCGTACATACTATAAACCATGAAAAAAATTAAAATTATATAGGAATAAAATAGTCACCTCTAAGTCACAGCTGCTGATATGTAGCACAGTTTAAAGGGTAGTTACAGCTATCTGAGAGTTTTAGAATTCTGTCATTTAATAGACATCAAGTTGCACCCACTGGATTACATTAGGTGAAAGAAGCAATTACAATAATAATTTTATAGCTCTTGGTACTTGATGTGAAAGAAAAAGACATTTAAGTCATGCAAACAAAGTTTTCCCGGTATGCCTTATCAAGCGATGTTATCACAATTTCATAGGCAAGTATCTGAGCTTAAAATTGCTTAAACTCTATTACAAAGGATTAATAACTCTAGAGAGTCAAACAAATCAATTATCATGAAAAAAGCAAAATTAAATTTATCTGTTTCCCAGTATTATAAAATTGTTAAACTTCTCAGCATTTATAAGCATACAACTAGAAGAAAATTCATTGAGTATTAGTATAATATAATAATTACATAAAACTTTAGGTTTTAATGAGTAATTCATTGAATGGTAACTAGGTAAAAGATGGTATTTAAAAAAAAAATTCCAAAGTAAGTGGCTTTGTTACTTTAATTTTTACTTGTTTCCTCAAGTCTGTTTCATTTTCTTTATGTGAAAGGAATATATCTAAAGAGAAAATTTACACTCTCAGGGTAAGCCAGAATTCTGCTGTGTTAACGATACTCACCTCATGCCTGAAATACAACACCAAAAATAAAAATGAATGATAGTCCAGATTTTTCAGCTTGACTTTAAAGTATCATATGTTAATGACGATTGTGTATTTACTAGGTAATTCTTTTTTATCACATACTACCTTGGAATGAAGTCACTAAAATATGGTAAAATGTGAAAATTGGAAGAGGTTTAGAATTGACCTTTTCTTACCTCTTAAATTTTCATGAAAAAAATTTCAGTGTTTTGGTCAAGACCCCGTAATGCCAACTACAAAGCTTAGCTCTTCACCCTCTGCCTCCCTTGAGATGTTCCCTAACTCGGAGACTCTGGGTCTGTTTCAAAGTAGACTAACACCAAGTCCCCTGATGAGAAAGGGCAGGACAGGTCTCAAACTTGGGCTGAAGGGCAGAGTGGCTGAGGAGTGATGACGGACAGAGAGGGCAGCCTGCCATCAGCCTGGAAAGGTGGCAAAGGCCAGATATGGGGGTGTCAGGACGCTGTATTTAGAAGTTTGATGTTTTTCCTATTGAGTTCACTGAGTGGTTTTAAACATCTCAGTTATAAACAATTTTTATTTATTTATTTATTTTGAAACAGAGTCTCACTCTGTCACCCAGGCTAGAGTGCCCTTTCATCACCCTAGCCCACAGCAGCCTCAAAGTCCTGGGCTCAAGTGGTCCTCTTGCCTCAGCCTCCCCGAATAGCTGGGACTATAGGCACCTGCCACCAAGCTGGCTAGTCTTTCTATTTTTAGTAGAGACGAGGTCTACCTCTTGCTGAGGCTAGTCTCAAACTCTTGAGCTTAAGCAATCTACCTGCCTTGGCCTCCCAGAATGCTAGGATTATAGGCTGAAGCCACAGTACCCAGCTAGTTTTTCTATTTTTTATTTAATTTTCAATTAAAATCATAATTGTATACATTAATGGGGCACAATGATGATGATCTGATACACAATGTGGAATGCTTATATCAAACTGATTAATATAGCAATCACCTCACTTATTTTTTGTGGTAAGACGTTTAAAATTTATTTTTAGTTATTTTGAAATACGCCCTGGCATTGGGTACATTATCGTGAGACCCCACCTATTGCCCTTCCCTCCCCTGCCCTCTCCTTCCTCTCTCCTTCCTCTTGCTAGGCTACATTTACCATTTTATCACACGTATGAATATGTAAGTGTTTATATATCGATTTCATAATAGTCTTGAGTACATTGGATACTTTTTTTCCATTCTTGAGATATTTTACTAAAAAGTATGGATTCCAACTTTATCCAACTAAACATACAAAATGTAAAATCTTCACCTTTTTAATGACTGAATAGTATTCTGTGGTATACATTCACCACAGTTTGTTGATCCATTCATGGATTGATGGGCATTTAAGTTGCTTCCATGACTTGGCAATTACAAATTCAGCTGCAATAAACATTCTCTTGTAAATGTCTTTATGGTAAAATGATTTTTTTTCTGGGTTGATACCTAGTGATGGGATTGCAAGATCAAATGGAAGGTCAACTGTTAGTTCTTTGAGGATTCTCCATACTTCTTTCCAAAGAGGCTATATTAGTTTTCATTCCCACCAGCAGTGTAGAAGTGTTCTCTTCTCTCCATATCCATGCCAGCATCTGGAGTTTTGGAACTTTGTGATATGGGCTGATCTTACTGGATTAGGTGATATTTCAGAGTGGTTTCAATTTGCATTTCTCTGATGATTAAAGACAATGAGTATTTTTTCATGCGTTTGTTGCACATTTGTCAAAGCCCTGAATAACCAATGTGGTACACAGAAATAAAAATAAACCTGGAGGCATCACGCTACCAGACTTCATACTACAGACTTCATGCTACCAGACTTTATACTGCAAATCTATAATGATCAAAACAGCATGGTACTGGCACAAAAATAGAGATGTAGATCTATGGAATAGAATGGAGAACTTAGAGATGAGCCCAGCCACATATCGTCATTTGATCTTTGACAAGCCTAAAAAACATGCATGAGAGAAAAGATTCTCCCATTTAACAAATGTGCTGGGAGAACTGACTGGCAACCTGTACAAGACAGAGACTGGATCCGCACCTCTTGCCACTAACAAAAATTGATTCTTACTGGATAAAAGATTTAAATTTAAGGCATGAAACTATGAAAATACTAGAAGAGAGGACAGGGAAAATGCTTGAAGATATTGGCCTGGGAAAATATTTTATGAGGAAGACCCTCCTGGCAATTTAAGCAACACCAAAAATAAATTAGATTTGATCAAGCTAAAAAGTTTCTACACAGCAAAAGGCGCTACAACTAAAGCAAACAGACAGCCTTCCAAATGGAGGATTTTTGCATGTTATGATTCTGACAAAGGTCTGATAACTGGCATCTACAGAGAACTCAAATTAATCAATAAGAGATGAACAAACAACACCATTTCTTTGTGGGCAAGACACTTGAATTGTTTTTCTATTTTTAGTAGAGACAAAATCTTGCTCTTGCTCGGGCTGCTGTCAAACTCCTGAGCTCAGGGGATCCTCCCTCCAGAATGCTGGGATTACAGGCATAAGCCACTGTGCCAGCCCCCAATTTTTATTTTCAAAAGATAGTTCTGATAGAGTAACACAACAAAGCTGAAGCCACCAGCAAGCCCAAGTACCTGTGAAGGTGACTGTCAAAACAATCAAGAGAGACAGGGCAGAAGTATTAAGAAAGAGGCATCAGGCAGAAGAAGAGAGATGGGAGCATTTCTGAGTCATTTTTGAATGCATAATCAGCACAGATTTTAGATAATGACAAGGGAAGCATCAAACACAACTGAGCATTTTGTTGGCAGAACCAAGCACATATCATATACAAAAATATGAAACTCAGGAAAGGAGGGCAGGTCTGCAAGGGAATATGAAAAGTTTGAGTACAGCCTGTGTGAGCTACTGGAGACATTCATTACAGCCTGTTTGAGCTACTGGATACATACAGTACAGCCTGTGTGAGCTACTGGATACATACAGTAGAGCCTGTGTGAGCTACTAGATACATACAGTATAGCCTGTGTGAGCTACTGGATACATACAGTACAGCCTGTGGGAGCTA
>NW_003852456.1:10153647-10172414 GCF_000181295.1 Otolemur garnettii
GAGGTCAGTGTGGGGAGGAGGTCATTGTGGGGAGGAGGTCATTGTGGGGAGGAGGTCATTATGGGGAGGAGGTCAGTGTGGGGAGGAGGTCAGTGTGGGAAAGAGGTCAGTGTGGGGAGGATGCCTTTTGGGGAGGAGCTCAGTGTCCTGAGGTAGCCAGTGTGGGGAGGTGATCAGCCATAGGGGCTTTACTGTATTTACACCTGAGTCTAATACTAGAAACCAAAGCTTGAAATGTCAGTATGAAGACTTATTTTATTTACCATGTGCAGTTTTAGGAACATCCGTGTCACTGTCTCATTGACACTATCATACTGTTTTTGTTTGTTTGTTCATTTGTTTTGGGACAGTCTCCCTTTGTCACTCTGGGTGGAGTGCCATGGTGTCATAGCTCACAGCAATCTCAAATTCTTGGGCTCAAGTGATTCTCTTGTCTCAGCCTCTGGAGTTGCTGCGAGGACAGCCACCTGCCACAACACCCAGCTATTTTTAGGAGCATGGTCTCACTCTTGCTCAGGCTGGTCTCAAACCTATGAGTTCAGGCGATCTGCCCACCTCAGCCTCTCAGAGTGCTAGGATTACTGTGAGCTGCCATGCCCAGTGACACTATCATATTCTTTATTTGCAATTAAACATTTACATAGTTTAAATAAAGCTATCAACATCGCACATTAAGTTGGCGGAATTCCCCAAAGCTCATAACTTTTATCAATTCCTGCAAAAACAAACTCCCAAAAAGATTTAAGGGGCAAGATTCAGTATTATATTTCATTGTTTGGGGGATTGAGAATCTGAACAGGACACATGAGAAAAGTGTCTCTGCCTACATTTTACAGGGTTTCAGTACCATCAATTGAATGGCTGGAGTTTGGAGCCATTGGGAGTTGGCTGGGTATCTCTGGCCCTCTGCACATGGCTTTTCCAAGTGGCATTCCAAGATCCTGCTGACTCTTGGTCTTTTTATACATGAGTGCTTGATGGAAGTAACACATCTTACCCAGAAAACGGGGCTCTAAGACAAAGAATACGATTGCTAGTGCTCTTCAAAGCAAGGCTTGGAAATGGCACACCCTCATTCTCACCACGTCTCAGTGGTCAAGACAGTCACAGGCAAACAAAATTCAGAAGTTTACATTCACAGGTCTCAATGGGAAGAGTGAAGATATATTTGTGACCAGTTTCCATACAGGACACTTAAAACTCCAACACTTGCTACTGTCACTTTCTATAAAGTAAACACGTAGATAAGGGCCAGGTATACAGCAGGTAATCAAGAATTGTTTGTTGGATGAAGTAATTCTAATGTGGCTGGATGTGGTGGCTCATGCATGTAATCCCAACACTCTGGGAGGCTGAGGCAGGAGAATAACTGAGCTCAGGAGTTCCAGACCAGCCTGAACGTGGCTCTACTAAAAACAGAAAAACTAGCCATGCATGGTGGTGGGTGCCTATAGTCCCAGCTACTCAGGAGGCTGAGGCAGAAGGATGGCTTGAGCCCAGGAGTTTGAGGTTGCTGTGAGCTATGACTATGCCACAGCACTCTACCCTGGAGACAGAGTGAGACTCTGGTTAAAAAAAAAAAATCTAATATAAGGATTATAGTTTTGTTAATCAAAAAACAGCTTTTAAATTATTTTAGATGCTCCGTTGTTTTGCATAGAGACTAGCACTCTTTCAGATTTCTGTTAAAGCTCTGAATTTTGTATATATCCTTTTGCAAATATTTTCACCAACTTAATGTGGAAGAATAGTGTATAGAGCTTTACCTTAGGTAACTGAGAGCTTGTCCCCTGGAAGTTAAGAAACTCAATAGTAAGATGACTTCAAAGAAAAGACCAAATGTTGCCTTAGGCAAAATGCAAACTTCATGCAAAGAATAACATGCCTCTCTACCTTAACCACTTCCTCCTGCTGCCATGATCATCAACGTTCTGATTCATAGGGATGAGTAAACCAGACATAAAATACCCCCAAACACCGTGCAGTCACCAAAAACATGTGAAATGGTGAAATGGCTGTGATTAGCAATCTGTAATAACAATGAGATAATATGGGTTCAATCTTTTCTTTACTCCCTCAGAACTTTTAAGAATGGCATTCTGTGCTGCTTATGTATGTTCCTTATAGATGATTTTAAAAGGAATGAATGTTAAGTTTGAATTAGATGTATAGTATATAATGCCCCTCAGCCAAGTGAGACAAATTATACTGTAGACATTAAAATATAACTGATTTTTACAGTTATACAATATATATATTACAACTCATCAATAGACATGTGATGACATTAATAGTTCAATTATTCTAAGGTCTTAACAATTATGATTAAAGTGAGAAACTCCTGTGTATGAAAAGTGCCTGAAAACTGTGGCTGGAATCCTGACTCTTCTGGCTAGTTTGTTAACCCATGTTAACTTAGGCCAATCACTCAACCCCTCTGAGTCTCACTTTTATCAGCTGTGAGTTGAAGATACTTCCTCAGGTTGAAGAGCCACTGTCAGAGCGTTTCTATGGCACCTGCGCAGTTAGACCGCCCAGAGTGAGCCGCTATTTATGAAATCAGAAATCATAGTTCATCTCCTACTAGTATCTGAACCAGTAAACAAATAGTTTTTCTAATAAATATTTATTTTGAAGTATGTGAAAGAGAAAGTAGGGATATTATATGATTTTTTAAAAACTTAGAATAAGCACCACGAAAAGTGAAGTCTCAGGAAAAGCAAAGCGAAAAGCACAGAAGGTAGAAGTTGCATGAAAAACAAAGTTCTTTGCAAGTTACATAAACACATGAGGAGAACCAGAAAATAAATGAGGTTATCTGAGAAAAATTTTCTAGAAAAACGTCTTTGACATCAGTGTAAAAAATACTTTGAGGCTTTTAAGTAGTCCGTCACTAACACTATCTAAAGATACCGCTGACAGGGATGAGCGGTTCCGGTAACCGCACTGACCCTCCGCGGGCTGTTTTCTTACCTTCATTTCATTTCCTCTTCCAGGCATCACTGTTACAGAGAACCAGGCAGCTCGAGACCTGGAAGGAGCTGGTCTGGGCATTTCTTTCAAAGAGCATCCCTCATTGTAATCCACTCAATTACAATTTCACAAACACACATTATCCAAAAGATGGATATTTTTGTTGCTTCATTTAGTCGGATATATACAATTTGCAAACATTTTTCTCGTGTAGAGCCCAAAGTAAGATCTCAAAGCAATGAAATTGTCTTTCTCTCAGTAAGAACAAGCATGCAAATAGACTCCACTGTGGAATGAGCCATGTGAACACTGGAGAGAACTAAGTCGTTTTTATAGAATGGGTTTCCTGAGCTTCCTCTTCTGAATACTGACAACTGGGTTAAAAAAAAAAATCCCCGTCATCTGCTCGGGAGATGCTTCACTTTCACCTGCCGTCTGCAGCTTTGTCGGGGCGTCCTCAGAGGCTGCTGTCACTGTCCAGGTCTGTGTTTCCCTTAGATACCTTCTCAGATGGACAGTTACACACCGTCTTCTGTAGACTCCCGCTTCTGCCCCACAACTCCCTGCTGACAGCCCCAACAGAGAAGCCACTTGGTGGGCGGAATCCCTCCATAGCGGCAACTGCTAACATACCCACAGCTTCTGCACAAATACACACATATATAACCTAGTTGTCTACCTTCACCATTTTTCTCCTGGACAGAGAATGGTGTTATTTTACTTCTTAAGCTTCTAAAGCCTCCCTGCTTTAGTTATTTTCCTTCATTTCCTAGACCATAGAGTGAAGATGGATAAGTCTCAATGTGTAAAATAGATAAATTCTGTCTTCAGAGTTTGTTACATACAAGAAATTGTTGAAGCCAAACCAAATTAATTTAGCCAGCTAAAGCAGACAGAACACCCCTACACTCTTGAGAAGGATAAAACAGAAGCTATGACAACCTAATATTCACAATACCCAGGATGTAGAGCAAAGTGAGTGGACAGGAAGAACAAAAGATTCAGATCAGTAGAAAGGACAATTAGTGGATCATGACCATGAAATGACCTTGATGTTACAATGAGCAGAAATGTAAGGCACATACTACAACCAAGCTCAGCTGCATCAGGTAAATATGTTTATAGTGAATAATTAAAGAGAAAGTCTCAGCAGAGAATTATCTAGATTGACCTGGACAGTAGCAGCGACCATATTCCCACTGTCAGCTACTTCTTCTACATGTCTATCTCATGTTTCATTTCAATTTCCCTTTGAGCACTATCACTTTCTATTTTCTTATTGATTTTTCATGTTTCTTGACCAGTTCTCTTTTTATTATTTGTTTTGTTAAATATCACATGGATTTATCACTGAGAAACAAGATGCAACATAACCTCAGGCTCTGCAGAGCAGGTGTGAATCAGATAACAGTGACCAGTCTCTAACCGCAGGCTCTGCAGAGCGGGTGTGAAGCAGGTAACAGTGGCCAGTCCCTAACAGCAGGCTCTGCAGAGCAGGTGTGAAGCAGGTAACAGTGGCCAGTCCCTAACTGCAGGCTTTACAGAGCAGGTGTGAATCAGATAACAATGACCAGTCCCTAACTGCAGGCTCTGCAGAACAAGTGTCAACGAGGTAACAGTGACCAGTCCCTAACCACAGGCTCAGTAGAGCAGGTGTGAACTGGAAAACAGTGACCAGTCCCTAACTTCAGGCTTTGCAGAGCGAGTGTCAACCAGGTAACAGTGAACAGTCCCTGACTGCAGGCTCTGCAGAGCAGGTGTGAACTGGATAACAGTGGCCAGTCCTGACACACTTTGAAGAGTGTGCTGTGATTCATCACTGATCAGGATGCATATCTATCCTGTATGTGGTGGTTTTTGGACTAAAGAGCTAGCAGTGACCACTTTACATAATGTGGTAACCAACAATTTGAATCTTGCTGTTGGGGATTTGGTATTATTTAACTAAACTACAGTTATAGAAATCCACAAAAATCAGAACCAAGCAAACCAAGAACTGCCTGTATATGTTAAACTAGAAGATAACAGATATAAAAACTCTTTTTAGCTCATCGGCCTTAGGCTGACAAAAGATGAGATATTTAAATGGATAGGGAAAAAAATGCTTATAGCCTTCACAATAACAATGTTAAGGATTATATCAAAAAGACAAGTCTAGAAATAAAAGGTCATGAAGATACAAGCAGATACATGGTCTGAAGGTCATGAAGATACAAGGTTTTGAAGAGGATACCTGTATTAATTTGCAGTCCCACGAACAGTCTAAAAGTATTCCCCTCTTTCCACATCCACTCCAGCATCTGCAACTTTGGGACTTTGTAATGTGGGCTATTCTCACTGGGGTTAGATGATGTTTCAGGATGGTGAACATTTTTTCATATGTTTGTTAGTTATCCATCTGTGTTCCTCAGAGGAGGTTCTGTTCAAGTCTCTTGCCCAGTGATAGATGGGATTGTTTGCTCTTTTTTTTTGTAGATTAATTTGAGTTCTCTGTAGAACCTGGTTATCAAGCCTTTGTCAGATGCATAACATGGAAATATCTTTTCCTATTCTGAAAGTTGTCTATTGTTGATTTGCTTTAATTGTTGTGTCCTTAGCTATGCAGAAGCTTTTCAGCTTAATTAAGTCCCATTTGTTTATTTTTGTTCTTGTTGCAGTTGCCATGGAAGTCTTCTACATAAAATCTTTCCCCAGCCTGACATCCTCCAGTGTTTTCCCCACACTTTCTTTGAGGATTTTTATCATCTCATGCCTCAGATTTAAATCTTTTATCTATCTTGAATCAGTTTTTGTAAGTGGTGAAAGGTGTGGGTCCAGTTTCAGTCCTTTACATGTGGTTATCCTGGTCTCCCTGCACCATTTATTGAATAGGCACTCCTTTCCCCACTGTATGCTTTTGTTTGGTTTATCAAAGATCAGATTGTGGTAAGAGACTGGTTTCCTCTCTTGGTTTTCTATATGATTCTGTATATCTATGTCTCTATTTTTGTGCCAATATCATGCTATTTTGTTCACTGTGAACTTGCAATATAGCCTAAAGTATGATGTGATACCTCCATCTTTCTTTTTTTTACTAAAAATTGCCTCTTTGGAAGGAATTATAGAGAATCCTCAAAGAATTTAAATTAGAACTCCCATTTGATCCCACAATCTCACTACTAGGAATCTACCTACAAGAATAAAAAACCACTTTATCATAAAGACATTTGCACTAGATTGGTTATTACAGCTCAATTCACAATCACCAATATGAGGAAACAATCTAAATGCCCATCAAATCAGGAATGGATTAACAAACTGAGGCATATGTGCACCATGGAGTACTATTCAGCCCTAAAACAAGATGGTGATTTTACATCTTTTGTGTTTACCTGGATGGAGTTAAAACACATTCTTCTTAGTAAAGTATCATAAGAATGGAGACAGACGCGCCATTTTACTCAATACTAACATGAAGCCAGTAGACAATTGAATTCATACTCATATAGGAGAAAAACTCAATCCAATTCAATTGAATTGAGGTGGGGAGAAAGGAGGAAAGAGGCAGGAGGCAATGGAGGGGGCTTGATGAGCTCCCCCCAATGGACACAATGTAGGGGTACATGGTATACCTCCTGGGTGTGGCCACAACTACCAGAGGAAGTCCATCTAACAAACTCAAATATTGTGACCTGGTTGTTTGTACCCTTACATTAACCTGAAATTAAAAAAAGAAAAAGGTTACCTGGTCAGAATTTGCAAATAAAACTGAAAAAATGAGTAAGAGAGGGCTGAAGGATGACCATCTGTAGAAATTTTTTTAAAAAGTGAAGTCATCGGTAACATTCATGATTACTTTTAGAAACTGAAACTAATTCTGAGGATTGAGTGGGCAGTAATCACGTGGAGACAGCAATGTTGCTCGTGGTTTCAAGGTGATTTCAGGCTTGTTTGCTAATTCACCATCGCCCATCCCACCCTGAATAATACAAAGGCTTGAAAATCTAGATGCTTAAAAGGGCTATAATTGCAAGGGCAATGACTTTGAGGAAGGGGATGAGACAGCACTGGAGCACAAGTGGACTTGTTAAGCTTATATGGCTCAATAGAGGAGGCCAGGAAAGGAAAGGGACATCACAGTGCTTTTTATGTTTTCACTTAGGGGTGCAGCTTCATTTCTCTAGCCTCCTTGTGAAGTTAGGCATGGCCATTTGTAGAAAGTAGTGGGAAGAAACAGGATCAGATATTTTTAGGAAAGACTGTCCAAATAGATGCTACGGAGAATTAAAGGAAGAGCTGGCTGGGGACCTGTGAGAGGATTCCTGGGCAGTGGTGAGACTTAGCAGGATTAGGTTAGTTGCAGTCTCAGAGTTTGAGCTATTGATCTTTTCTGCCTTCCTGAACAACTCATCCTAAACACAGAGAAGATAGTGGCACATCAACTTGGTCCATATGCAGTCACAGCATATGTGCTTAGGAAAGTAGTGTGGTCTGGGACCATTTCCTCAGCAAACTCTAAACACTTAACATTTTAGCCTTTTGTATTTATATATATAGATAAATTCAATAGCCCAGTGCCAGGCAATAGATCTACAGTTCTCTGATGCCCTACTGGAGTGGAAAGCAAGCCATCATCCCTCCTGTTACCTGTGTCACTGCTACTATAGCTTTGAATGCTATCACTTAGCGAACAAGAAAAGAATGAATTTTTTAAAAAGAATAAAGAGAAAATATCATATTTAATTTCAAAAGTTCTCATTATCCTTAGGGTAACTTTCAGTGCTGATAGAATAATACTACAGAAAGAGATATTATTTCAAGGTTAAATTCAATGAAGTAAAGATAACAGTCAGCAAGAAAAACTTGTATGTGAAAAAGGAATGGAAACAACATGAGGGTTCAAATATTCTCATTGTGGAACAGCTTCCTTGCAACTGGGCACGGTGAGACTGGGGAGATGAGACTTAAGGCATCTCTGGCTGGTGGGATTGGTCCAGAAACACCCCTTTTGAGATACAGGGAGTCAGCGAGGGACTTCTGTACCTCATAAGGAGGACAAACCAGTGGAAAACGGGCAAGTGTTTGCGTGTGTTCATTCTGTCTAATCCCACCGGCATCTGTAAATATAGCAGCTGTGAGATTGCAAACTGGAAAGACCTTACCTGTGAGCTGTTTGGGTTTTTTTTTTTTGGACTTGGCACTCAGTTGAACTACCTTGGGAGTTTGGACTTGGCACTCAATTGAACCACCTTGGGAGAACTTCGGCAAGAAAGCAGAGGACTTTAAGCATCATCTAAGGCCCCAGACTGAGCCGCTGAGCTGGACTGAACTAATAGTGCATGTCTGTGGGCCGTGCTGAGCCACTGTGGGAGAAGTGCCCTGGCATGCTCTGCCCTCAGGGTTGCAGAGCAAGGATTGGGTGTGTGTGAGAAATCTAGTGACTGAGCAGCCTAAAGGCAGGAACGGAGAAGCCTTGCAGCCTTGGCCCTCAGGGGCATAGTGTGAGATTGGTTTAGGCACACTGGGTAAGTGGATAGCCACTTCAGGAGTGATCCCAGAGACAAGTGCTTTCCCAGAAAGCTTCTTGTTAGCCCAGGTTGGCAGTTTAAAGTGTCTTTTAAGCCTGCTGAGGTGAGATTTAGGCTCTCCACCCTACGTGGTTTGAGAAATCAGCAGAGGCTTCCAGTCTCTATCTCTCATACAGCTGTATCAGCACTGTGATTAACATCTCATACCCCAGAAGATCACCTGTTGCCCAGACAATATTCAGCAAGATATATATACTGCTTTTTTTTTTTTTTTGGTCTGTATTTTGTTCATTTGTTTTTCTTTTTCTTTTTTATTTTTTTTTTTAATTTCAACATTTTCCTTATAGATTTTTCTTTTCTTTCTTCATTTTTCTAGTTTTAATATAATTTTCCATTGTGGCCCTTTTTTGCAATTAGAACTTCATTTCTGCTAGTGTTTCTACCCCTATTATTTGGCCTTTGCCCAATTCTATTCTATAAAGTTTTTTGTTTGCTTGTTTTGGTTTGATTTACAGCATTTCTACCTTTCCTCTCTACTTGGTGGAGGAGGAGTACTATGTCTGATCAGGCTAGCAAAGAGCTGATGACTTGAAGGGAACAACCCAACCCAGCAGCCTCAGAGGTTTGGTGTCTCTAAGGTTGGGTCAAAGTACTCTAATGTACAAATATATTGCTCCTGTCTCCCTCTTTCTGTGCCTCTCTTCTCTTTGTTAATACTCCCTCTTGCCCACCCCTTCTCCTTTCTCTTCCCCCCCTTTTTTCTCTTTTTCTCTTCCTGCTCTTCAATCTTCTTATCCTTCTGGTCCTGTACAAAAAGGACTCATCGAAACCCTACTCCAAAGACACAGGACCTTAAAGAACAAAAGGAAGTGAAAGGAATATTAGGGCAAGGAAGCAGATAAATCACTCATGGGGAAGAACCAGCAGAAAAATCCTAGCAACATGAATAACCAGTTCAGAGCAACCCCCTCTCCCCACTAAGGGACCATGAGGTAGCTACTGCAGAGGATTCCACCTATAAAGAAATGTTAGAAATGACAGAAAGGGAATTTAGAATACAGATGATGAAAACAATGAAGGAAATGATGGAAAATAACCAAAAGGAAATCCAAAAACAGAATCAAATAAGAGATGAACGAGATGAAGAATATAGAAAAGATATAGCAGAGCTGAAGGAAATGAAGCAGTCGATTAAGGAACTTAAAGATGCAATAGAAAGTATCAACAACAGATCAGACCATGCAGAAGAAAGAATCTCAGAGGCAGAGGACAAAGCTCTTAGATATCTCAGATAGTAAAAGAGGCAGAAAAGAAGAGAGAGAAAGCAGAACATTTGCTGTCAGAATTGTGGGACTATATGAAGGTTTCAAACACATGAGTTATAGGTATCCCAGAAGGGTAAGAAGAATGCCCCAGGGGAATGGAAGCCATACTTGAGGATATTATAAGTGAAAATTTCCCAAATATCAGCAAAGATTCTGTCACACTCCTTTCAGAGGGATATCTGACCCCAGGTCACCTCAACTCTAACTGAGCTTCTCCAAGACACATTGTGATGAACTGTCCAAAGTCAAGACAAAAGAAAAGATTCTTCAAGCTGCCAGGAGTAAGCGCCAGTTGACCTACAGGGGCAAATCCATCAGGGTGACTGCAGACTTCTCTAATGAAACTTTCCAGGCCAGAAGAAAATGATCATCTATCTTTAACTTTAACAGAACAATTTCCAGCCCAGAATTCTACATCCTGCTAAGCTAAGCTTTAAAATCAATGGAGAAATCAAATCATTTACTGATATACAAACATTGAGGAAATTCACCACAATAAGACCAGTGCTACAGGAAATACTTCAACCCATTCTACACACTGACCATCACAATGGATCAACAGCAAAGTGAGAACTCAGAAATCAAAGGACAGAACCCAACTTCCACCATGATACAAAAGACAAAACTAAGCATTGGACTCTCACAAAATAAGATGAATAGAACACTACCACACTTACCAATTATCTCAATAAATGTCAATGGCTTGAATTCCCCACTGAAGAGGCATAGATTGGCTGACTGGATAAAAAAACACAAGCCACCCATTTGCTGTCTACAGGAAACACACTTAACTTCAAAAGACAAATTAAAACTCCAAGTTAAGGGTTAGAAGACAATTTTTTAGGCAAATGGAATTGAGAAGAAAAGAGGAGTTGCAATCTTATTTTCAGATACATGTGGATTTAAAGCAACTAAAGTCAAAAGACAAAGATGGTCACTTTATATTGGTCAAGGGAAAAATACAACAGGAAGATGTTTCAATTCTAAATATTTATGTACCCAATTTAAATGCTCCCAGATTCTTGAAACAGACATTACTGTCTGAGCAATATGATATCCTGTAATACCATAATAACAGTGGACTTTAATGCTCCTTTTACAGAACTGGACAGATCCTCTAAACAGAAGATAAACAAAGATTTCAGGGACTTAAATGAGACCTTAGAGCAACCGAGCTAGATAGACGCATATAGAGCACTCCATCCCAAAGATAAAGAATATACATTCTTCTCATCACCCCATAGAACATTCTCCAAAATTGATCATATCCTAGGACACAAAACAAACCTCAATAGAATCAAAAGAATTGAAATTTTACCTTGTATCTTCTCAGACCACAAGCACTAAAGGTGGAACTCAACTCTATGAAAAACTTTCAACTGGACACAAAGGCATGGAAATTAAACAACCTTCTGTTGAATGACAGTTGGGTGCATGAAGAAATAAAAGAGGAAATCATTAACTTCCTCGAGCATAACAACAAGGAAAACATGAGCTACCAAAACCTGTGGGATATGGCAAAGGCAGCTTTGAGAGGAAAACTTATCGCTTTAGATGCCTACATTCAAAAAACAGAAAGAGAGCACATCAACAAACTCACAAGCCATCTGATGGAATTGGAAAATAAGAACAATCTAAGCCTAAACCCAGCACAAGAAAATAAACATCCAAAATTAAATCAGAGATAAATGAAATTGAAAACAAAAGAATCATTCAGAAAATTAATGAAATAAGAAGTTGGTTTTTTGAAAAAATAAATAAAATAGATAAAGCTTTGGCCAGACTAACTAGAAATAAAAAAGTAAAATCTCTAGTAACCTCAATCAGAAATGATAAAGGGAAAATAACAACTGATGCCACAGAGATACAAAAGATTATCTCTGAATACCGCCAGAAACTCTATGCTCTGAAATTTGACAATGTGAAGAAAATGGATCAATATTTGGAATCACACCCTCTCCCTAGACTTAGCCAGGAAGACATACAGCTCCTGAACAGGACAATTTCAAGCACTGAGATTAAAGAAACAGTAGAAAATCTTCCAACCAAAAAATGCCCTGGTCCAGATGGCTTCAAACCAGAATTTTATCAAACCTTCAAGGAAGAGCTTATGCCCATACTCCAGAAATTATTCCAAAAAATTGAGGAGGAAGGAATCTTCCCCAACATGTTCTATGAAGCAAACATCACCCTGATAACAAAACCAGGAAAAGATCCAACTAAAAAGAAGAATTTCAGACCAATTTCACTAATGAATAGAGACACAAATATTCTCAACAAAATCTTAGCCAATAGATTACAGCTTATTATCAAAAAAATCGTACATCATGATCAAGTAGGTTTCATCCCAGGGATGCAAGGTTGGTTTCATATACACAGGTCTATAAACATTATTCACCATATCAACAGAAGTAAAACCAAAGACTAAATGATCCTCTCAATAGATGCAGAAAAAGAATTTGATAAAATACAACATCCTTTTCTAATAAGAAAAGTGAAGAGTATAGACATACATAGCACATTTCTAAAACTGATTGAAGCTATCTATGACAAACTCACAGCTAATATTTTACTGAATGGAGTAAAACTTAAAGCTTTTCCTCTCTGAACTGGAACCAGACAAGTTGTCTTCTGTCACTATTACTATTCAACATAGTGCTGAAAGTTATAGCCAATACAATTAGGCAAGACAAGGAAATAAAGGGCATCCAAATGGGAGCAGAGGAGGTCAAACACTCCCTTTTTGCTGATGATATGATCTTATACTTAGAGCACCCCAAAGACTCAACCATAAGACTCCTGGAAGTCATCCAAAAGTTCAGTAATATCTCAGGATTTAAAATCAATGTCCACAAGTCAGTTGCTTTGTATTCGCCGATAACAGCTGAGATGAGAGGCTAATTAAGGACACAACTCCCTTCACCATAGCTTCAAAGAAAATGAAGTACCTAGGAATATACCTAAAAAAGGAGGTGAAGGACCTCTGAGAAGAAAATTATGAAACCCTAGGAAAGGAAATAGCAGAGGATATTAACAAATGGAAGAACATACCATGCTCATGGCTGGGAAGAATCAACATTGTGAAAATGTCTATACTTCCCAAAGCAGTCTACTGATTCAATGCCATCCCTATTAAAATACCAACATCGTACTTTCAAGATTTGGAAAAAATGATTCTGCATTTTGTATGGAACCAAAGAAAACCCCATATAGCTAAGGCAATTCTTAGTAATAAAGACAAAGCTGGGGGCATCACCATATCAGATTTTAGGCTGTACTACAAAGCCACAGTGGTCAAGTCAGCATGGTACTGGCACAAAAATAGAGACATAGACATTTGGAATTGAATAGAAATCCAGGAAATGAAATTAACATCTTATAACCACCTAATCTTTGATAAACCAAACAAAAACATACTTTGGGGAAAAGACTCCCTATTTGATAAATGGTGGTGGAAGAACTGGATATCCACATGTAGAAGACTGAAACTGGACCTGCACCTTTCCCCACTCACAAAAATTGATTCAAGATGGATAAAGGACTTAAATTTAAGGCATGAAACAATAAAAATCCTCAAAGAAAATATAGGAAAAACACTGGAAGATATTAGCCTGGGGAAAGACTTCATGAAGAAGATTGCCATGGTAATTGTAACAATAACAAGAATAAACAAATGGGACTTAATTAAACTGAAAAGCTTCTGTACAGCTAAGGAGACAACAACCAAAGCAAATAGACAACCTACACAATGGGAAAGGATATTTGCATATTTTGAATCAGACAAAAGCTTGATAACTAGGATCTAGAGAGAACTTAAATTAATACACATGAAAAAGCCAACAATTCCATATATCAATGGGCAAGAGACATGAATAGAACCTTCTCTAAAGAAGACAGATAAATGGTGAAAAAACATATGAAAAATGCTCATCATCCCTAATTATTAGAGAAATGCAAATCAAAACCACCCTGAGATACCATCCAACCCCAGTGAGAATGGCCCACATCACAAAATCTCAAAACTGCAGATGCTGGTGTGGATGTTGAGAGAAGGGAACACTTTTACATTGCTGTGAAACTGCAAACTAATACAACCATTTTGGAAGGAAGTATGGAGAACCCACAAAGAACTCAAGCTAGACCTCCCATTTGATTCTGCAATCCCATTACTGGACATGTACCCAGAGGAAAAAAATCCTTTTATCATAAGGATACTTGCACTAGACTGTTGATCGCAGCTCAATTTACAATTGCCAAAATGTGGAAATAGCCTACATACCCGCCAACCCAGGAATGGATTAACAAGCTGTTGTATATGTACACCATGGAATACTATTCAGCCATTAATAAAATGGAGACTTTACAGCCTTTATACTGACAAGGATGGAAGTGGAACACGTTATTCTTAGTAATGCATCACAAGAGTGGAGAAGCATGAATTCTATGGACTCAATTTTGATATGAGGACAATTAATGACAAGGGGAGGAGGTGAACAGAGAGACGAAGAAGGAGGGAGGAGTGGGGAAGGGATTAGCAGAGAGAGGGAAGGAGGGAGGGTGGTGGGGTCTTGGTGTGTGCCACACCTTTTGGGGGCAAGACACGATTGTAAGAGAGACTTTACCTAACAAATGCAATCAGTGAAACCTAGTTTCTTGTACCCTCAATGAATTCCCAACAATAAATTTAAAAAAAAAAAAGAATATTCTCATTGTGATTTACATCCCGACAGGTTAGGGTCTCTTGGTGGGAGTTCAGGCTCAAGGGCAAAACTGCCTGGCTTCTACTTAAGCTAGTGGTGAAATATGGGATGAGTAATTTAACTGGCTTCATTCACAAAAGTGGTAAATAGTGGTGCCTATGTTAATTGAGCTAATACATATAAAGGCTTAGAAGAGTGGCTGGTGTGTAATAGTGCTGAATAACTGGCAGATGTTATTACTAATCCAATAGTGAGCATGCTACTCATTCTCCTAGCTCATAGATTTTCAGGGGAATAGAACAAGATAAGAGATAGGAGAGGGGCAAGATGGTTGACAGGCACCAGTCTCCAACAGAAGCTCCCATCCAGAGGGAAGCATAAAGTCCAGAAAATAAACTTAAAGATTGGGAGCCCAGCCAAGAGAGCAGAGTGATATCTGTAGGACACCTCTGCTGAGGCAAGTTGAGACTCCAAGAAAGCAATTTACAGGTACATAATACATCCCAAAGTGTCCATCCCCTCCCCCAAGAAAGTTGTGGTTTTCTCTTTGTTTTCTCTACATCTGCTCCTGTAAGTTTTCTACAGGCAAGTGGTGAACTGAGGACCTATTATCTCACCCCACCTATGGGAACCACAGGAAGGGGGGTCTACTTTCCTAGAGGGACCCTGCTGAGATTCTAAACACTCTCTTGCCTGGCAGAAAAACAGAACAAACATTTTCACTGCCATTTTGAATTTCCAGTCCACTCCTCCCCCCTTGCCTACAGAGACGGTGGGGGGGGGCACAAGAGCAGCATCCCCCACCCATGTGAGACCAAGTGCCCAGTCCTGGTACTGCAGCTCGAGACCTGCTAGACCCACATGCATTCTGCAGGCAGTCGTGGAGGAGTCCCCCATTCCAGGCACCCACATGGGAGGCCCCAGAACTGCTTGCTAGAGCTGTGCACCTCCCACAGCAGGCGGAGAAGTCCCCTACTCCAGATGCACCCAGAGCTGCTTGCTAGAGCAGCGCAGATCCTGTGGATGGCAGTGGAGGAGTTCCCCACACCAGGCTCCCATGCTGGGCAGGCCCAGATCTGCTTGCTAGAGTCATGCATACCCTGCGGGGGCAGGCAGAGAAGTCCCCTGCTCTGGGCAGGCCCAGAACTGCTTGCTAGAGCAACGCATGTCCCACAGCCAGTGGCAGAGGAGTTCCCCTCTCCATGCACCTGTGCCAGGCGGGCCCAGAACTGCCAGAGTTGTACGCACCCGCATTCATGGCCAGCCGCCGAGAACTATGAGAGGACCATCAGTTGAGAGGGAACCATACGAGAATGGCAGTACCCTGAGGCAAAGGGCAACAACCACATCAGTGGGAACAACAAGGCTCACACCCCTGAGGCTCTTACTGACAGACACGCTCTGCCTCTCTGGGCAACCAGAGGAAGCCAGCATCTTCTCCAGTGGCAGCCACTGACTGAATGGTTCTGGTAACATCTCCACATGGTGTAAATTCAGCATGGGGTGGAATCATAGGAAAAACTCTGGTATTTTGAATAACCAGAGTAGATCAACTCCCCCAAGGAAGAATAGGACAGATGCAATTGAAGATCCCATCCATAAACAGATGACTAAGATGTCAGAAATCGAGTTCAGAATTTGGATAGCAAATAAAATTAACAGAATGGAAGAAAGGAGGAAATTAAAATTTCAAGAAATTATTCACAAGATGTTTCAAGAATTCAATGATTTCAAAGATAAAATGAGCAAAGATTTTGAAACACTGAGGCAAGAGGTTGCAGCCCTCAAAGATCTGAAAAATACAGTAGAATCCCTCAGTAACAGAATGGAGCAGGCAGAAGAAAGATCTCTGACATTGAAGACAAAGCTTCTGAATGTGCCCAAGCACAAAAGGATGAAGAGAAATGGAGAGAACAAATGGATCATCTCTCAGAGAGCTCTGGGATAATTTGAAGAAAACTAATATTTGTCTTATAGGAATCCCTGAAGGCAACAAAGTTGCTTCACAAAGCACAGAGGCTCTACTTCATGAAATTATGAAAGAGAACTTTCCAGACATGCCAAAAGATTCTGAAATTCAGATAGCAGACAGTTTCAAAACCCCAGCATGACTCAACTGGAACAAGACATACCCCAAGTTCATCATAATTAACTTCACTGAAGTTAATATGAAAGAGAAAATTCTGAAAACAGCTAGATGTAAGAAAACCACAACCTACAAGAGGAAGAATATTAGAATGACTGCAGATCTCTCTGCTGAAATCTTTCAGGCTAGAAGAGGGTGGTCACTGACTTTTAACCTCCTAAAACTTAATAACTTTCAGTCCAGGATCCTGTATCCAACTAAACTGAGTTTCATTTATGATGGAGAAATTAAATACTTTAATGACATTCACATGTTGAAGAAATTTGCTATAACTAAACCAGCCCTCTAGGATATTCTCAGACCTATCCTCCATAATGACCAGTGCAATCCTCCACCACATAAGTAAACTCACACAGAAAATTTTGATCAAATTTCAATTCCCACAGTGCCAAAAGGATTAAAGATGTCCACTGGACTTTCGAAAAACTTGATACCCCAAATTATACCAGGTTTATCAATATTCTCAATCAATGTGAATGGCTTAAATTGTCCTCTAAAGAGGCACAGGCTGGCTGACTGGATACAAAAACTTAAAAAACTCAGGCCAGATATCTGCTGCATACAAGAATCTCATCTTACCCTAAAACACAAATATAGACTCAGGGTGAAGGGATGGTCATCTATATTCCAGGCAAATGGAAAGCAGAAAAAAGCAGGTGTTGCAATTTTATTCACAGATACAATAGGTTTTAAACCAACAAAAGTAAGCAAGGATAAATATGGACACTTTGTATTTGTTAAGGGTAACATTCAGTACGATGAGATTCCAATCATCAATATTTCTGCACCCAACTAGAATGCACCTCAATTTATAAGAGATACTCTAATAGAAATGAGCAACTTGATTTCTCCCAGCTCCATCATAGTTGGAGATTTTAATACTCCTTTGGAAGTGTTGGATAGATCCTCCAACAACAAGCTCAGCAAAGAAATTTTAGATTCAAACTTAACCATTCAGCATTTGGATTTAACAGACATCTACAGAACATTTCATCCTAACAAAACTAAATACACATTTTCCACATTGGTCCACAGAACATATTCCAATATTGACCACATCCTAGGTCACAAGTCTAACCTCAGCAAATATAAAAGAATAGAAATTATTCCTTGCATCTTCTCAGACCATCATGGAAGAAAAGTTGAACTCAGTAACAACAGGAATCTGCAGACACATATAAAACTATGGAAACTAAATAACCTCATGTTAAATGATAGGTGGGTCAGAGACAAAATCAAGAAGGAAATTCCCAAATTTTTGCAACAAAACAATAATGAAGATACGAGCTACCAGAACCTCTGGGATACTGCAAAGGCAGTACTAAGAGGGAAACTTATAGCACTGCAATCCTTCCTCAAGAAAACAGAAAGAGAGGAAGTTAACAACTTAATGGGACATCTCAAGCAACTGAAAAAGGAAGACCACTCCAATCCTAAGCCCAGAAGAAGAAAAGAAATAACCAAAATTAGGGCAGAATTAAATGAAATTGAAAACAAAAGAATCATACAACAGATCAATAAATCAAAAAGTTGGGTTTTTGAAAAGGTCAATAAAATAGATAAACCTCTGGACAACCTAACTAAGAGGAAAAGAGTAAAATCTCTAATTTCATCAATCAGAAATGGTAAAGATGAAATAACAACAGACCCCTTAGAAATTCAAAAATTCCTTAATGAATATTACAAGAAGCTTTATTCTCAGAAATACGAAAATCTGAAGAAAATTGACCAATACTTGGAAGCACGCCACCTCCCAAGACTTGGCCAGAAGGAAGTAGAAATGTTGAACAGGCCTATATCAAGTTCTGAAATAGCATCAACTATACAAAATCTCCTTAAAAAGAAAAGTCCAAGACTCGATGGCTTCACATCAGAATTCTACCACACCTTTAAAGAGGAACTAGTACCCATACTACTCAACCTTTTCCAAAATATAGAGAAAGAAGGAATACAACCCAACACATTCTATGAAGCAAACATCACCTTGATTCCCAAACCAGGAAAAGACCCAACAAAGAAAGAAAATTACAGACCAATATCACGAATGAATATTGATGTGAAAATATTCAACAAGATCCTAACCAACAGAATCCAGCAACACATCAAACAAATTATA
>NW_003852456.1:10176305-10278221 GCF_000181295.1 Otolemur garnettii
CATAATAACTAAGAAAGTTACATGAAGGCTATGTTAACCAGTTTGATGGAAATGTCATGGATTGTGTGAAAACACCACACTGTACCCCCAAAGTGCATCAATGTATGCAGTTACCATTCAATAAAAAGAAAAAAAAAGAAAAAAAAATAAGTGTTATATGAAACCCAAATTTCATGAAGTCTGTAATAAACAAAATATAGATTTATTTCAGATCTTTTATATAACTATTTTTGTGGACTTTTTCCTCATTTCCTTTAACAAAAATGAAACAAGAAAACAGTTTTATGATTAAAAAAAGAAGATAAGAATATACATAATAAATTCTTACAAAGTGTTTGTATTTATGTATAATTTATTCACCGTATTATTAATACATGACATTGTGTGAGAATTTATAAATATTTTAAGATTAACAGCAACAAACTGTTTCATGGGTAATTTTTAATTTTATTTTTAGTTTTCAAAGCAAAATTTCATTGAGAAGCTCAAGGCCAGCATTACTAATCTTTGGGGTAAAGATAAATGCCATAATTTTCTTTCCATAAACTGAACTACTTAATATATCTTTGCATTATAGAAGAGAAAATAAATTGTTCATATATGTGTGTGATTAATATTATGACTTGTGCTTCTGAGGACTTTTAAGTATACTTCCTGGCTATGTCCTTCCAAAATATATTTGTAAAAAATAGCTTAGTGATTAAATGTCTGGGGCAAAGCAAGTTTTCTCAAATACTAAATACATATCCAAACAAGATCTGAAAATGTCTTACTGTTTCATGAAGGATTTTATAGCCATATAATTTTTATAAAAGATAACTATGCAAAGAGTTCCTTTCAAATCAAATGCATATGCCAATGACTACATGATTTTATATGAGTGCCAGAAATCATAAGTCAGATTCTTTTCTGATGAAGCCATTTCTCTAGTTGACAACTGTCAAAGCCATCTCAGAACCCCATGAATATTAAACCACTGTTCACTGGCACATTTGGCATTTTGAAGTCAGGCAAATAGAACTCATGAAATATGAAAGGAGTGCTCCGTGTGGCTTTGTAGAGAATGTGCCATTGAGATGATGTATGAGGAAATTCACACCTTCATCTGCTGGGAGAGCTCAGCTGTGTTCCCAATCCGCTGTGCTGCTTTGCTTTGATATTGTTAACACTGGATTATAATCCTTTTTTCTGGCGTTAGGAGGTCTCAACGCTGGGACCAGATGAAAGATTTTAAATTATTTCCATGTGTAATGAGTGTTCTAAACAAAAGCATGTTGTTTTGCTTAGTTACAACAATTGCTACATCATAAAGTCTTTTTATTTTAGCTGTTACTAAGAGGCCAGGAATCTTCACGGCACAGCACCATTGCCAATTTTCAGTCTTATATTACTTGTTTGAGGAAGTCTTTTTTTTTTTTTTTTTAAGGAAATGGTGATGTGTTTCCTTTGTACTCCAGCCTACAGAGACCTTGTCCAGACTGCATTTTTCTTCATACTTAGTCACATATTATGGACTTGTCTGTCATACTGGGAAAGTATGCCTTTCTTTTGATGTAAGAATTTTTCATTTTGAATAATTTGAAAGAAGAAAATCCTTTTTATTTTGCATAGCTTATATTATTTTAAAATATCAGGGAAAAACAGTTCTTCCTCATTCTAAAGAAAGACAGGTACAAACACACCACAAATGCACAAAAGTCTGCAAAATAATTTTTTGTGTAAAAATGAAAAATTATTATGAATAATAATAAGATATATATGCTATATACATATACTATATATACACATATACAGTAATAAGATATATATAAAATATATATATACTATATATACATATATATGATTTATGCATACATCATATATATGCATATATAGTGTGTGTGTGTATATATATATATATACACATAAAATAGGACAGTTAAGTTCATGAATGCATCCTAGAAAAAGTACTGCATATCATTATAGTCACCAGATGGCTAAAGGGAGTACTCTAAAGGTGACCATAGTGAGTTTTTTAGGATGAATTTGCAAACTTAAT
The DNA here is from genome assembly GCF_000181295.1 of Otolemur garnettii. Taxonomy (NCBI): domain Eukaryota; kingdom Metazoa; phylum Chordata; class Mammalia; order Primates; family Galagidae; genus Otolemur; species Otolemur garnettii. The sequence continues at coordinate 10,178,344 of NW_003852456.1, forward strand.
TGTCCAACCTTGCATATACACACACACCCATAAAAATCAGGATCTCTAATTAATTTACAAGATTAGGAGTTCCCAGGAGGATCACTTGAGCCTGGGAATTTGAGGTTGCCGTGAGCGAGGCTGAGTCCTGGGAACTCTAGTCCAGACTTTGTCTCAAAAAAAAAAAAAAAGGAAGTAAGGAAGGAAAGAAACTTCTTTTCTTCAAATTGTTTCTGCTTAATGTATCAAATTGCATGAAACTGAATGTCCACTAGCTTTCTTCCATACCTATTAGTTGATTACTAAAAATAAGATATTTCACGCTTGCCCAACAGTTGCCAAATATCTTACTCTTTTATTGGTTTTGTGAGTACACACTTTTTGTGGGCAATTTCATTTCAGTAAGGAGTGCTGCCGACGTGAATTTTCCATGGATAAAGGATGGTGCTTCTCCAACTCTGAAAGTTGAGGGTATAACCTTAAGTGATTTAGCTCTGTATTTTGGCATTAGGAAGCTCTAATTCCATTTTCAGATAAAGTAAGTCTTCAAGTTATTATATCCAATATAAACATCCATCTGCAGTACTTTATATATAAATTATTACTCTGTAAAGAACTGAAATTAAGATTTCAACTTGCTTGAACAGAATCTCATTTCCTTGAAATAAAGTAGAGCAGTATTTCAAGGAAATGAGATTCATCTTCACCCTGAGTCAGAGAACTTGGCTGCCTGCTGAATGGTAGAGACATGGTAGAGACAGCTGAGTGGGACAGCTAGAGTATCAAAAGGAGGCAGCATCCTTACAGACACAATGTTTCTTTAATACTTCCCTGCCACTCTGTAAAGGTAACCTTGACTATTCAAAGTGTTAGAGTTCATCTTTCTAGCCACAAGGCGGTGACAAAGTCCTTCATTAATTTTATTAATTTTAGTCAGCACATACTTCCCCTTCCCCATTCCCATCTTTAAAAGTTCTAGAAATTTGTGCAGAGATCATACTGGTTTTTGACCAAGTGGGGACAGCCATGCATCATTTTTTCATTTCTGTGTGGCATTTATCTTACCTTATAAGGTACAGAGAACTATGTACAGATCCCCCATCAGGTAAAATTTGCCAAGTTGTCATCTTTTTTATTTGTTTGTTTAATTAAGTCCAATGCACATAGATCATGAATACATTTATGCATATATGGGTACAATGTGTTGATTTTTTTTATACAATCTGACGTGGTTACATCAAACCAGTGGTATTTGCTCTTCATATATTTAAGTGTTGTAAGGAAACGTGTCTCAATCAAAACTGAATGAGATAAAGGAAAGAGATGTGCCTTTTGTGATATTTGATCACAAACACTTTTATTGTATCTCTGTAAAATACAATGTATGTATGCATGTAAGTGTTTTGTCCTAATGTCGCTGCTCCCATGGCAAAGAAAAAAAGAATGAAAAACAGAAAAAAATTGGAAAAAAAAAAAAAAAAAACAAGGGACACTCGCACTCCCATCAAGGTTTACATAGGTGTTAGGAACCTGTGATATCTGCACAAAAGTTTCAAATAAACACGGGGAAATATTGTGCAGTAAATGCAAAAATCATTAAAATTGAGTCTATCTGACTCCACCTGTAATTCTAGCACCCTGGGAGGCTGAGGCAGGAGGATTTCTTGAGCTCAGAATCTGAGATCAGCCTGAGCAAGAGCAAGACCCTGTCTCTACTAAAAATAGAAAAACTAGCTGGGCATGGTGGCAGGTGCCTATAGTTCCAGCTACTAAGAAGGCTAAGGTAAGAGGATCACCTGAGCCCAGAAGTCTGAGGTTGCTGTGTGCTATGATGTCACTGCACTCTACCCAGGGCAACAGAGTGAGACTCAGTATCAAAAAAAAGAAAGAAAGAGAGAGAGAGAAGGAAAGGAAGGAAGGAAGGAAGGAAAGAAGGAAGGAAAAAAAAGAAAGAAAGAAGGAAGGAAAAGAAATTAAGTATATCCATTGGCACCAAAGAGGTAGGTGATGCGTTTATCTGTGTAATGCTAGTACTGAAACTTGTATCCAACACATGCAATTACCATGCAACACTGATATCTTCTATGGTGTAAAAGTTAAAATGAAATTTGACCCCATCAAAGTAACGACGCACTATACATGCTATGCCTTCAGTTTTACAATTTAAATTTAATTTACATTATCAAATCGATTTCTCAGGTAAACAAAACACACTTCAGCTCCTCAAGCAGCTGCACGCTGCTACTGGCTATGCATTGAGGTAATTTGAACCTTGTCATTCTGACTACAAAGTCTGTAATCTTCCCGCCATGCTTAACAACCAATAAGAGAAAATTTAGACTTTATGAACAGCATCTAAGTAATAGGCTGGGAAGAGTCAGGGTTACCATTTTCAATGGAAATTATATTAAGAATATTTGTTCTTTTGAAAGTATAAAAATAGATGATCTTAAGAACTACAAAATTTGTTATAAAAACCTAATATGAGGCACTTAATTGTAACATGTATAATATTACCCCTAACAGATAACTTGGATATTAGATTATGTGAGTAAGCAAATGTACACTTTATTTCAGATAAACTCTAGAAAAAGCATTACCTGCTTTCTTAGAATTTTGAATATTTGCCTTTACTGAGGGGCAGAAGGTTGAATCATCTCTCTTCTATTACAGTCTCATCTCAATTTAAATCTAACAATGCCCCACTCATTTGCTGTGACTCTGAGAACGTTGAGCTTGGCTTAGATGCTAGTGCCAAGTCCATTTTCTGCTGGAACAAAAGAACTTTATTAACAAGTAGTTAAATATTGGTTTCTTTATTTTGCTGGGTTTTGTCTGAGAATCTGGAATGCCTCCCCAAAACTTTTATAAATAATTATAATAAAACACACACACACACACACAGGAAAGACCTGCTCATTTAAGATAGTGTTGCTATGATTCCACATAAATCAAGGTTCTGTAGCCCAATAAAAAGGTAATATACTGAACCAGCATTTAGCAGTTGGGTGATTAAATTCTTATTGCTTGACTAGTATATTGATTTCAAGATGACAGGAACTACTAACAAAAAAATTAAAACTGCATGTTTTTAAAAATCCTTGTTGAGTCTCAACAGTTTCTAATCTATAATAAATATTCTTATATTCTATCTTTCCATATTTCTCCTTGAAAAGCCAACAATAGCTGGAGGCAGCTGCCCACCATGACTAACGACAGAGTCAGTGACCTTGGCTTACAATGTCATGTTGCTACCAGAAGTTTTCAAGGTCATTCTTTCCTTCTGAAAAGTTCAAAGGAAGTTAAATATTCAGAAATCATGACCCGATTTTATGCAGGTGCCTATACTTGTTTTATGACAGCCTATTTTCCTGAAAAGAAACGCAAAGATTTTCATTCTAATTACTTGACATCTGGTTTACCTGGGAATATTACGGGACGATCATTTATGATTAAGGTATATAAGACAGATGTTCTTTAGGAGCCCCTGATTTGTAAACATTATTGCTTTACTGACATTATCTGTAACGGTTGGATATCCTTTGACCTACCTACGTGGTAGTCTATAAGTGTCTGATGTGCTAATGAAAATTAAACTGTAAGGCACTGAGGGTCACCTTACTAGATGCCTCGGTTCCCATTCCAGGTTTATGAATCACATTTATCGGAAAAATTTGTCTTGGATCAGGAATATTTTCTTCTCAAACTTTACTTAGTAGCAATCTAAAGGAGAGAGAGAGAATTGTATCAAAGGTAAAATCTGTTAATCCAGAGAGGAGGGAAGAAATGAAGAAGGAAGGAGAAGAGGGAGGGCAGAGGGAGGGCAGAGGGAGGGCAGAAGGAGGGCAGAGGGAGGGCAGAGGGAGAGAGAGAAGGAGGGCAGAGGGAGAGAGAGAAGGAGGGCAGAGGGAGGGCAGAGGGAGAGAGAGAAGGAAAGAAAGAAAGATACATGAAGGGGGCTCAGGAGGAGGAGGAACAGCAGCACTCCTGTGCTTTGTATCATGAAATCTGTCTGGTGTTTCCACTCTATGTGGCACCATAATCTACTTCCAATTAGTTTCCTCCCTGTGTTATTATTTTAAATAACCACAGCTTGCTGCACAATGTTATAATAAAAAGACAAAATAGAAAGTAGCTGGTGACAATTACTCAGAATTTGATTACAATTCACTTTATATATAAAGGGAACTTTCTTTAATAGTTATACAGGCCAAGTATTTTTCTTTTATAATATGCTGAAATTTAACAAGGGCTTATCTGCATTTCTAAGACCACTTCACTTGACAATATCTCCTTGAATATACAAAATCTGTCAGTCTCTCCATCATGTAATCATCTTTCTTCTCCCTATGTCAAAGCATTAGAGTTTTATATAGAATCATTTAAAATGTAACAGGAAAATGTACTTGTTAAATTAGGCCTAGAGGCAAAGTTTTTACAGTAATAATATCTGCAGTCCGACCAGAATATGTTATACATGTGTATTAACAATCAACATCAAAGAAAGATGATCTTGAAATCAATATACTAGTCAAGGTCCTTGCCTTCAAGGAAAACGTAACTTTGATATGCACATATGTAAACAATTATAGTAGAGGGAAAGGATATTCCTAGTACTGCAATAAACTACAACAAAGTTCCATGTAAGAATGGGGAAGAAGAGAACAAAGTTAATTGTCTAATGAAATCAAGGATTGAAGTATACATTTCCATTGGCTATAGGCACTGAAACATGGGCCAACTGGCATAGGGTGTTTAAAATAGTGGGAAATGAATGTATTCATGATATATGTATATTTGACTTAATAATAAAAACAAAATAAAATAGTGAGAAATGATAGGCACATTAGGGCCCAAGGTTAGCCCAGTTTTTATGTATATATAAAATGTACATATGTATGTATAAAATGTATATAATACTATACATATAGTATTAAAAATTATTTAAAAATTAATTTTTTAAAAAGTTTAAGAACTTTTTTTTAATGGATAGTTCCAGTAAAGGGCTAAAAGAGCTTCTCTAAACAACAAATATTTGAGAATTTAGAGCACCATTTTAGGAGATTTGATCTTTATACTTTCAAGCAATTAAAAGACACAGAGTTTTGAGCAGAGGGTACTGTTAAGTATATTTGCATTATAATGTCAGCATTCCCTTTCTCCAGAGACTTCCTGAAAGGTGGAGAATGGCCAAGCTGCTTTAACAAATACACTTGCTGTGTATGAGACCCGGACAGAGTTAGTCTAGAGCAGTATACAGGGAGATTTGGCCTGGCATAAACAAACTGATTTCTAAGGCATGATTTAAAGAAACCTGTAGCTAAGTTGCAGGGAAAAGATAGAAATGTCCGGAATGAGTAAACAAATTATGAAAGCGTTGAAGTAGAAAAACCATTAATAAATCATCTTATATTTATAAGAAATTTCAACATTATTCAAAGTCAGGGAAACTTGGTTTGGTTTTTAAGTTTCTTTCTGTTTGACTTAAAAAAGGAGATACCCATGTTGAATACTATCTTTTTGTCCTTGATAATTGCATAACAGTTACAGAGAAAACAAGTATGCATCCAGGCCAAAAGAGTTTTTATTATGTGTCATAGAAGCATTATCTCATATAGGTCCATAATAACAGACAAAAGTTATCAACCAAACTTATATACATGTACAAGGTCTGACAATGAAGTTGATGAACTCATGCTAGGAAAATGCTGCCTAGCTGATTGCTGAATACCACTATGGTCACCTCCGAAGCTCTTCTCTCAGGCAGTTAGCTGGACATGAGCAGGGCAGATGACAGGCACAGCTGGGTGAGTCTGGACTGGTTTGGGCCAGGCTGATCTGGACTTACAGGAACGAGGCTGATTAAGACCTTGCAGGTGGGTTGTTTTTGAGAACAGAGTTAATTAAGACCCGGGGAAACTTCCAAGATACTTCTCAAAGTTATGTATAAAACCCAAAACTGAGATTTCCACTGATGCTGCAGCCACCAGGATGGGGCCTGGCTCTGGCTGCTGGCTGGTGCTTTCTTTACTGTATAAAATATCTGAGTGCTCTTGTAGTAAAGAAACTGAAGGTCCCCCTGCTCTGTCCCCAGGCAAAGGGAGTGATGGAAGTGCTATTTAGTCAATTCCATCCTTTCTAGCTAATAAAACACCCCACATGGGAAGTGAGAGAGTCAGAGTTGATCTGGTCCTCAGAGTCTCTAAAGAACAAGCAAAACTGTATGGTTTCCCTAACTGTGGGACTGTGCTGTGTGGCTTTCAGAATAGAAAATAAATTCAGCCACAGTTCCAGTCTCTGAGACTGCGAGCTACCTGGGGCCCCCAGATGCACTGCAGGACACCTTTGCATCCAGCAGGATCCCCTGCCCGCTGCCCCGAGGAAGCCAGGGCCTAGAGGCAGCAGGGTCGCTGCAGGGTCCCCGCAAGAAGAAGCTGACTCCACACAGTGCTAAGAGGGGAGAAGGGGGAAGTTCTCAGGCTGCCTCCGTGAAACTGGGGAGACAGGGTATTTAAGGGTAGTTTGACAGGCAGGAGATTAAGTAATGACATCCACTATTTGGCTAAGTCTGGGGCAAACTTACAGGGGTGTGGACATTGTCTTCCCGTGTTGCCTCAGCTCCTGGGTCACGATTACACTTGAGTGAGTTTCTGGGTATGGATACTGGCGTGGGCAGTCAGCCAATCTGCCTGCATGTGGGGCAGGAAGATATCTCAGAAATTACCTTTAGGGTTCCAAATGTGATGTTATCTACAGAAGAAAGTTAAGAATCTTTACAACCACCAGCTGTGTGGAAAGCCTTAAGAACCTTTATAGCCACCAGCTAGAAGCAAACAAGGGGACAGTGACTGACTATTAACAGGCAAAGAAGGGGACAGTGGCTGGTTACCATCATAACTTTCAGCTGAGCCGGCTCCTCCAGAGAGTTTGGGGGCCCTGATTGCAGTTCTCGCCTTGCACCCCATCATCAGTCTGTAAGGGGAGCTTCAACACTAGTTTAAATTTGTTCAGGAAATGTAATTATGATTTTTTGTTTGTTTGTTTTTTATTGGTTCAGGATCATTGAGGGTACAAAGAATCAGGTTATGCTGACTGCATTTGTTAGGTAAAGTCCCTCCTATAATTGTGTCCGGCCCCCAAGAGGGGTGCCATACATCGTGACCCCCATCCCCCTCCCTCATCCCTTCTCCGAACTCCTTTATTCCCCAGCTTCCCACCCACCCATCTACCCAGAAGAAAAGAAATCATTTTCTCAAAAGAGCATTTGCACTAGACTGTTTACCGCAGCTCAATTTACAATCGCCAAAATGTGAAAGCAATCCAAATGCCCACCAGCCCAAGAATGGATTAACAAACTGCAGTATATGGATGCCATGGAGTACTATTCAGCCATTAAAAAGATGGAGACTTTACATATTATGTATTAACCTAATAGAGTTGTAATTGTGTTTTAATATACTTTTTAAATGGGTTGGATTTTATTAGAACATTTAAATCATTCTTTGTCTGTAATCTGTGTGTGTCCATAGTATGAAAGCCATTAGGACACACTCATATGAATATATTTTAAAACAAAAAATAAACCTTGATTCTTTTGAGTAGGGACAGCTGATAATTGGTCCCAAAGTATAATTATCCTGTTTTATAAAGTCTCATTTCATGACCACGTGGTCAAAAATTGTTCAAAAAATGTCTAGATGTAGCAGAAAAAAAAGAAATCTTAGTTCAGGTGTAAGGACATGGCAGCAGTCCAAAGCACTAGTCTTTACAAAAATCTAATAAAAAGATCACAGAGTTCCAAGTTGACCTTATTTTACTAGAAAGCTGCTATCTCTGATCCACCTGTAAAAGTGAAGGATAATTTAATTTCAGGAAATAAAAGGGGAAATACCCTAAAATGATCAAGGTAATACCAGATGGCTGCCTGTTCGTTAAGAATATTTAATAGTTGACATTTTAAATGCCTAGAGCAGAGGTTTTATAAGGTAGATGTTTCACTGAAATTTTAATTGAATAATTAGTCTAAATTCTAAGCTGGGAACTAAAATGGTGGTCTCACTTAAACAGCATAACTGAGGGCATTCAGCAATTTTTAATTAGGTGGCTAATTAATTTCCTTTTTAAGGTTTTGAACGATCGATTATGCCACCTTCAACTGCAAGGCGAGCTCCGGAGGGGCCACACATGGCTCCTGCGGCATCTGCCCTGTTCCGTTTTTATTGTTATGCAACGTGCCTTACAACGTTGCCTTTGTTTTGCAACTTTGCCTTTGTTTTGATTAACAGTGCCAGGGCTAAACTGAATAAGTCTCTGTACATTACAGTTATACTTTGTGATCTCCTTGAATCCTCCAGAGCTTTTAATAGCTAATGTAACAAATTTTACAAATACGCACTATTTTTCATTATTCTTGCCTGCAAAGAAAAGTATAGTCTGTATGAATGTTATGAAAACCAGGAAATAAACCCATCATAACTGGTGTCAGTGAGTTAATTACATGCACTGAGCTTTTCTGTACTGGGTTCTTATCTTCAGAGTACCAGACACAAAATATGATCACGTTTAAATAAGTGAAAATAACCACAGTGGTCATTTATTTTCTGATACTGGAAAATGAAAGAGTTTTTTCCTTTATGAAGTTTGTTGCACATAGTTGGCTTTTCCAGAAAACTGAAATTTGTCGCTTTAAATATCAACTATGAACTGTGTAATTATTTTTATCAATATTTAAATGACATGTTACATTCACTTTTCAAATAAAGTCATCAAATAAAGTTTAAATTATGCTCATTATTCTCTAGTTACAAAGGCAAGAAAGTGAATCTTTCTGCCTAAAGAAATGGCCCTGAGTTCATTCTCTCTCTCTCCCCTCCCCACTCTTCAGATTCCTCACCCCACATTCTTTTAGGGTTTTTCCTAAGATGTTGATTAGGGTTGGTGTTTTCATTTCTCATAAAAGAAAATCTAGTGCAGAGCTGCTGACTCCACGTGAAGGAAACAAGTTTTAGAGGCTAGATAGTACTTTGAGTGCCCGTACAGCCATTCTCTGTTCACTTCCAGCACATTATTCAATAAATTAAATGAGATATTCAATGCTTTCTTATAAAATAGGTTTTGAGAACCATGACATCACACTCAAATCAGCATTTCAGCCTCTCCTGGTTGATACCACCAAGGCACCTGAAGAATTACAGGAGGAATCAATTGACTCTAAGTAGATGGCATTTTAAAGCCATTGTTTGGTGCTAAGAAAGATCTGATTAAAATATGGAAAAATAGCCATGCCTTTGACACCTTTCTCCCAAAACGCTTTCTTGCTCTTCATCCACTTATTGCTGTGGACCTACATTCTCCTACCTAACCCAAATCAAGATGCCCTTAAGGTCACAAATGACAGATACCAACCTACAAGTGCAGCTGAAACTGCAGACCGCCAAATATTCAACTGCTTTCTAACAAAAAGAAGACACCACAAAATCATTAAAAAATCAGTTAACTTTAAAATTAACAAATAGTTTTCCTTGTTTGAAATGATTGGTAATTTGACTTTTACAAAATAATGTGCATTTCTAAGTATATCTAATTGAAGTTTTTTGAATGTGGCCTTATTTGATTACAACTAAATTAATATGGAATTCTAGCATCAAAACATTCCCCACCCCTGTGTTAGGCCAGAACACACATCCTAAAAAATTCAAAAAATGAAATCACATAAAGTATTTACTCTGACCGAAATAGTATAGAACTAGAAATCAATAACAGTGGTAACATTGGAAAATAAATAATACACTCCTAAATTGACAGTGGGTCAATAAAGTGATTTGTAAAGAAATTAAAAAACTTCTCAAAACAAATGAAAATGAATACACACCATATCAAACCCTGCAGGGTACATAAAAAGAAGTACTAGATCACTATAATGAAAACTATAAAGTATTGATAAAAGAAGTTGAAAAGGGGGTGGTACCTGTGGCTCAAAGGAGTAGGGTGCCAACCCCATATGCTGGAGGTGGTGGGTTCAAACCCAGCCCCAGCCAAAAACTGCAAAAAAAGAAGAAGAAGAAGTTGAAAAAGGACACAAAAATGGGACAGATGTTCTATACTGATGGAGCAGAAGAACCAATATTTTTAAAATGTCCATACTACTCCAAGTAATCTATAGATTCAATGCAATTCCCTTGGGGGAAAAATGAAATTCTTCACAGAAATAGAAAAAATAATTTTAAAATGTCTTTGGAACCACAAAATACCCAGAATAGTCCAACCCAAACTGAGAAAGAAGAACTGGAGGACTCACATGACCTGACTTTAAATTATCCTGCAGAGCTATAGTAACCAAAACAGCATGGCACTGGCATAAAAGCAACCATACAACTCAAGGGAACAGAACAGAGGACCCAGAAATAAATCCACACATCTATTGTGAACCTTCAACAAAGGTGCCAAGAACATACACGGGGGAAATAACAGTCTTGTCAATAGATGGTGCTGGGAAAACTGGATATCCATACTGAGAAAAATGGAACTAGGTGTGCTTATCTCTGGTCATATACAAAAATGAAACTAAAGTGGATTAAATATTTAAATACCACACCTGAAACTATGAAACTACCAAAAGAAAACATATGGAAAATGTTTCAGGTCATTGGTCTGGGTAATGATTACTTGAATAATACCCCAAAAGTACAGGCAACGAAAGCAAAATTGGATAAATGTGATGTCATCTAGCTTAAAACCTTCTGCATGGCAAAGTAAAAATATCAACAAATCCCATACAACAGAATAGAAGAAAATATGTGCAAATTACCCATCTGACAAGAGATTAATAACTAGAATAGATTATATAAGGAGCTTCAACTTAACAGAAAAAAAATCAAATAACAATCTGTTTTAAAAAATGGGCAAAGGATCTGAATAGACATTTCTCAAAGGAAGATAAACAAAGGGCCAAACAGGTGTATGAAAAAAATGCTCAACATCATTAATCATCAGAGAAGTGCAAATCAAAACTACAATGAGATTTCATCTCAACCCAGTTTAAAAGGCTTTTATCATAAAGACAGGCAATAATAAATGCTGGTGAGGATGTGGAGAAAGGGGACCCTTGTACACTGTTGTTGAGGATGTAAATTAGTGTAATAAATATGGAGAACAGTAAAAAGTTTCTCAAAATATGAACTGTAGTACTACCATATGTAGGGGACACCAAGAGCCAGATGACCGCTGAGCAAGATGATTTGCAGGTGGGGGGTGGACCCTCGGGCAATTCGTCCGCAAGTGCTCCTGGTGAAGAAAGCCCAAGCCTATGGCGATCCTTAGGCACGTAGTCATTGTCTAATACTCCCCTCACCTGTCTTGTACTGTTTCAAAAAAGGGCTAGTGCAGAGGTTGTTCCAGGCTTCCCCGCAATACAGGTTAGCCCGCCTCCTGAAAGCTTGTACTCCTAATCTGCCTCACGCCTGGTTCCTTCCTGCTTCAATGGAGACCAGACCCATAGAGGCCCTAGGGGCTGTGACAACCATATGACCCAGGAATCCCACTGCTGGTATATATACAAAGGAAAGGAAATCTGCATATCAAAAAGATATCAGCACTCCTGTGTTGATTGCCTCACTATTCACAACAGCTGAGATTTGGAATAAACTTAAGTGTCCTCCAGTGTCCTATACGTGATGGGTATACCCAGTAGAATTGTTATTCAGCCACAAAAAAGGATGAAATCTTCTCATTTGCAACAACACGGATGGAACTAGAGAATATTATGTTAACTGAAATAAGCCAAGCACAGAAAGACCAATCTTGTGCTCTCATTCATATGCGGGAGCTAAATATTAAACAGGAGAAAGAGGAGCACAATGGGTAGTTATCAGAGTCTGGGAAGGGTAGCGGGAGGGGTTAATGGGTGCAAAAATGCAGTGAGATAAAAAGAATGAGCCGTATTTGGCAACACAACAAAGTGACTGCATTTAACAATAAGTTGTAGTGTACTTTAAAATAAATAAAAAAGTGGAATTATAAAATTCTTACCAAAGAATTGATAAAAGCTTGAGGTGATGCATACACCAATTATCCTGCTTTGATTAATTCACATTGTATGCCTGTGTCAAAGCATCACATGTGTCCTATAAATACACACACCTATTATGTACCCATAATATACAAAATTAAAAAACAGTAACACTATTAATAATATAATAACATGTATTAATATTCTTTTCTTGCACAAACACAGTCTCTCTTTGATTACCATTTTAGTCCCTCTACCTGAAAGCTATTATGAACATATTGCAAATATTTAAAAAAGAAACCTTTTTTTAGGTTTCAGGATCACAGTAGCCTATCAAAGGTACAGACATATGTTCTAACTATGTTAGGAATGTGGTTTATAAAACAATGGCCCTTGAAATAACACATCAACACAAAGCAATGCAGACCAAGGACAGGCAGCATTGTTCTTGCGCAGGCTTAAAACTCTGGCAATGGCTCTACTATGTTTGAAACACACATTAGAAAGTAATTTGTGTATTCAGAAATTGCTTCCACTTTATGGGATTTTTCTGATAGACCAAACAAAGCATAACATCAAATGACAAATATCGTCACACTTCCTAATGAAGATGGGTACCACTATTCCAGAGAAGTTCCCACTTGCTGTAAAGGGTACTGATTCAAGAATAAGGGCTGTTAATTTTCTGTTTATGTAAGCAAACTGGGCAAGCTGACAGCAGGAATGGCCTTGTAAAAGACCATTTAAGGGACCTGTATAAAATGAATCTTCATAGAAGACGAAAATGCCGTGCTCCAATTACAGGTGCTATGCCTTTGTCAGTAGCATTACCATTTTATTCTGCACAATCGTCATAAGTACCATATTATCAATTCTTGTCAGACATTATTTAAGGTACTTAAAAATATAATGTATAGCACATGGTACATGGACTTTCCTAAATTGTTATTGTACCATCACCATTGTATATTGGCATGTACTTTAAATGGATTCATAAGCTTCTGTTTATATATCTCTACTTTTTTTTCTGATCATAAAAGTAAGGGAAAGTAACTTAATATTAAAACATTTAAGATAAGCAATAAAGTGAAATTCTTTCCTAATTGCACCTGCCAATGGAAACTGCTCTAACATTTGTGTGTTCCTGTACATCTTTGTTCCTATATTAAGCTACTGTTTTCAAAAACACTCTTTTTCCCACTGACTATTGCCACATAATAATACATGAGATATCTCTCCATATCAGTAAGCTTAAAAATACATTGCATGCCGTTACATAGTAGAGTTACTTTCATAAACGAACAAGGCTACACGTAACCTCACCAGACCTCATCTTTTTCTCTCTGGTGGGAGTGATTTTAATTTTAAGAGTGGAAATGCTGGATTAAAAGAAATGAACATTTAAACCAAGAGTGCAACATTTCCATCTAGATATGGTAAATGTTATAATCTGGCTTCAAATCTAAGAAGTCTCTCTATACACAATTTTATGTTAAATTTCCTCTCATTGTATATATGTTTTTATCCCTATAAACAAAAATGTCCCACTCCTAAGGTTTCCTGATTATAATTCTATAGGATATATTAAAAATGAGTATTTTGCTATTCCATGGACAAAAAAAAATGGTGATTATAATTTTCTGAAATTTTACTCATTTGATAAAAACAGTTTCTTGGGCTTTTTAAAAATATTTTTAAATCTCTTAAAATTCTGGAGAGTGAGTTTATTTTTATTTCTCTTTTGATCATTTATCATTTCACATAATTTTTTAAAAAATATTTGTTCAGTATGAATGGAACAAACTATGGCCTAAGTACATCATAAAGTACTATTCCCAATTCAGTCTGTATTTGCATCCCAGTGCTGTGTCACCTGTTGCAATTCTGCTCACTCGGATTCTCTCTCATTCCAATATTTCTTACTTCCAACTACTTATTTTGCTTCTCCATCTGTCCACTGAGTCCTTTGGCCACAAATGAACTCTTTTTGTTACTGACTTCAATATTTCTGTTTCTATTCCCTGCTTCTTTGTGCTGCAATGGCAATAAGATAACAACAAATCCAATGATGAGTTTGCTTTTTGGTGCACATGTGAGGTGCATTAGGACACAGCCTGGATTTGGCCAGTGAGTAAGCCGCACCATTTAGAAACAAGTAGCCCTTAAAATACCTATCTAGCCACTGAATTTTCGAATGAACCTGACTTGTGTCATTTCCTGGCTAGATCTTTTCAGGGTCAACTAAGACCCCTAAGAACCCTTTGCTGTAGAATTCAGCAGTTTCAGGGGCCATCTCTTCATCCTGGGTGTGCTCTGAAACCACCAATGTGCTTTGGTTGCGTGTTGCTGAAGGATGCTCCTCCTTTGATCGATACTGGCAATTTCAATCATCACACTTCTACATAAACCCATGGAGAAGAATAAACGGTTGATACAGTTTCAATCTACTCAATCCATAAGAGAGTTCAATGACTAAAAGTCACCGCCCTTTTTACTTTTTGATCTTTTCACTGCACCAGCATCCCCCAACTCCAGCATCTGAATCATACAACGTTCTCACCTATTGTGAAAATATGCTACTTTATTTAATATAATGTCTATTAGTTTTTTCTCTCACAGTTTCTTTACTACATACCCATACCTGTGTGGTGTGTGTGTATATACAACATACTTCTGTGTGTGTGCATGCAACATACCATCCACGTGTGTACATACAACATACATCCATGTGTGTATGCAGCATACTATCCAGGTGTGTACATACAACATACATCTGTGTGCACACAACATACATCCGTGTGTGCGCACGCAACATACCATCCATGTGTGTACATACAACACACATCTGTGTGTGCACGCAACATACCATCCATGTGTGTACATACAACACACATCTGTGTGTGCACGCAACATACCATCCCAATGTGCGCAGGGAAATACAATGTGTTTTTCCAAGTTTTCCCTCTTTACATCACTTCCTTTTTTGCCCTTTTTCATTCCATGACAGCCTGTTCACACTTCTCTTCCCTAACATTAACCACCTTCTCTACATGCACAATACCCACATACACCCCTGCAGCTCAAATACTCTTATTTTTCAATTATCTCCTTTAAATTCATTGTTTCATTAGCACTAAATGGGTGCTCAATTAACCATTTGGCTAGAGCAGTGATTTTCAACCAGTGCACTGTGAGAGGATCTTAGGTGTGCCACAAAAATTTTTAGGTCATTCATTAAATTATTTTCAAAAGAAGTCCAAAGCTGGTGGTGCCTGTGGCTCAGTGAATAGGGCCCTATATACTGAGGGTTGTGGGTTTAAACAAAAAAGAAGAAAGAAGAAGAAAGAGAAGAAAGAGAAGAAGAAGAAGAAGAAGAGGAAGAAGAGGAAGAAGAAGAGGAGGAGGAGGAGGAAGAAGAAGAGGAAGAAGAAGAGGAAGAAGAGGAAGAAGAGGAAGAAGAAGAGGAGGAGGAGGAGGAAGAAGAAGAGGAAGAAGAAGAGGAAGAAGAAGAAGTTGTTCAAAGCACAGTAATTATATTCTTTCTTCTTTGATCAACGTAATTTAATTGTGCCATGGAAGTTTAGCCATAGGTCCCAGTGTGCTGTGAGATTAAAAAAAAAAAAAAGGTTGAAAAACACTGGTTGGCATGAAAATAATCTGTCTGTCATTTAAAAGACACCCTGTTTTTCTTAGGTGTCCCACTGAGAATGGGATGAATGTGGCACTTCTCCAGGAAGCATCAGCGCAACGTAATTCCCTCGGGCTTGCTTCGCTGGTCCTTGCCTCACAGCTCTGTTCAAAGGTCTCCATATGGCTGAACTCACACTCGTCCTCTCTCCACAATCAACATTTCATAGCTCTTCCCATTTCACAGGGCTTGACCCCAGGAAAAGGCATCACTATACCACATGATAACACTTCAGACATCAGGAGACCTTTGCCTTCCACAGTCTGAGGGAGAAATGTGCAGCTATTTTATATACTTGTGCAGACTTTCCTTATCCTACACACATTTACTTGTTCCATGGCTTGGGTTCTGCAGTGGAAGGATAGCTATACCTCCTGTGGTGACAACTAAATGTTTTATGTGACGGGGTGAGAGGTAAGTAGCAGAGACAAAACACACTATTATTCCTTTAAGGGGGATATGTCCATACAGAAACTGGGACAGGTCACAGCTGTACAAAATACCAAAGAGGTATGATGGGTATAGTTTAGCACAGTTTTGGAAAGACAATAGCATGTACTAAAGTAGATGAAAATGAGGCTGAGCATAGTGACTTGTGCCTGTAATCCCAGAATGCTGGGAGGCCAAAGCAGGTGGACTGCTGGAGCACAGCGGTCCAAGACCAGCCTGAGCAAGAGCCTGACCCCATCTCTACTAAAAACAGAAAAACGAGCCAAGCATGGTGGCGGGTGCCTCTAGATCCAGCTACTCTGGAGACTGAGCAAGAGGATGGCTTGAGCCGAGGAGTCTGAGGTTGCTGTGAGCTATGACACCATGGCACTCTACCCAGGGTGACAGAGTAAGACTCTATCTAAAAAAAGAAAAAAGAAAAGGAAAAGAAATGAGTGTTTGGAAGCACAGGATGAGAACACAAGAAACATTTGCACACAGAGACAGTCACCAACATAATCTGGTCATTTGTATTCAAATAGATTAATTTCAATCTCTGTTCTACGAAATCTTAAGATGCCAAATGATGTCATCTCTAGTTTCTAAAACAATGAATTATTTTCCCTAGGAAGTAAGATGTATACTCACTCCCTCAGAAAACTTATTTTCTAAAAAACTTAATTTGAAAAAAATAGTTGTCCTTTGAGAGATCGTTTTTGTAGTTTTTGAGAAATACAAGCCTGCATTACAACAGAATCAGAATTCTACTTCACACTTTAACAACTATCAAATTGTACCAGCTCCAAGGCAGAATGACAGGCTCTTGTAAGTGGGGCGATGTAATTATGAGCATATGTACTAAATTATACTTACTGTATTACCTGTTCTGTGCTGGTCCCATAAGACATTTACTGAGTCGGGACCATAGACAAAAGTGATCTTCATCTACAAAGCTGCATGTTATATGGATAACATGAGGATAATTAACTGAATGGCTTCTGTAATTGGGACTGAATCAATCTTCATCCACGCCTATTCAAATATCTACTCAGGATTAGGGAACATGATTTCAGATGAATAAAAAGGGGAAAAAAGCCAATATTACAGATGAGGTTCTTTTGTCAGCAAGTTGAATTGAAGTCTTTTAAAATTATTTCAGGAACACGCATGCAGATTGAAATAGCATCCACTTGATTGACAACCAATTCACTGCTTTCCACGCCACAGATACCAAGTCATGAATTGCGATGAGAATTAAATTTGCATTCAGAGTCAGTTATATCTGATCTACAAGGCTGTAATGGGAAAAGTATAATTCTTTCCTGCAAAAGACAAGTACGTAGTCAAAATTATTGATTAGTCATGCTCTCTCAGCTATCCAAGACTAACTTGTCTTTTACCACTTGATAATACTATTTATTTTACAGATAGTTTATTTCTTTGATATTTACACAGTTATTTACTGAGAAAATATTGTCAGTAAATATTTGCTGCTTTCTTGGTTTTCAATTTCTTATTTCCTCACATATTCAGTAAAAATATTAGCTATCATAGAAAATTTCACTTATATGTGAAATATCAATGTAAAGAGAGATCAAATCCAACTTTTGGTCCAGATGTGGATTATGACAACCAATGCCCTCACATGTTAATTTGCCATCTATTGTTGGGTCTGGGTCTGTGCTTTGTAATGATGATCCCCGGAATCCTGGCTTCTCTTTACGCTAATCCCGTGTTCTATTAATGAGCAGAGACCTGACATGTGTAAGGTGTCAACTCACTTCTCGTCCTGGTTCTTGATTTTTTTTAGTATATTTTCATACCTACCTTATGTTGATGACACTTCAGATCAAATTTTAAAGTTTTATGAAAGAAAAAAAGTCCAAAGAAATTTTAATTTGCACTCCTATGGAACAATGAGATTTCAGAAATATTTTAGAAAGTAATTTTAAGAAAAAATTGTGGAAAACTGACATTCTTTTTTTAACATCTTTCTTTCATGATTAGTTTCTACACATCTTTTCTTAAATGTGGATTATTTTTAATGAAGTAAATATTTCTTTAAACTTTTTTTTTTTTTTTGAGACAGAGTCTCACTCTGTCACACAATGCACAGCACAAACTCAAGGATTATGACTGATCTTTATACAGATGCCGGCTGCTGAAGCATGCAAAGATCACAGGCAAATGGAAGTAAATCTTTACTCTGGGTAGGCAATTTTTACCAGCAAATAAGGGATGAAAAAGCCAACCTTGCAATGAATAGGAAGTCACTAAGGCTCTCAGAGGTGCGGACAACAAAGGCAGCAGACAGAATTAGCAGAGCACAGCAGGTTAAGACTGACAAGTAGAGGCAGGGTGAAGTGGGTCACACCTGTGATCCCAGCACTCTGGGAGGCCGAGACAGGTGGATTACTTAAGCTCAGGAGTTCAAGACCAGCCTGAGCAAGAGTGAGACACTCTCTCCACTAAAAATAGAAAAAGTAGCTGGGCGTGGTGGCAGGCGCCTTTAGTCCCAGCTACTTGGGAGGCTGAGGCAGGAGGATGGCCAGAAGTTTGAGGTTGCTGTGAGCTGTGACACCACAGCACTCTACCCAGGGTGACAGAGGGAAACTCTGTCTAAATAAACAAATAAATAAATAAACAAACACTCCAGCGTTTAGCATCCTCTTTCTCCCAGTCACTCACCAGCGCCACCAACTGGCTCTAAACCACCTGCAGGCAGGGCAATTGCTTGAGATCCTGAAAAGAGTAATTTCCTGAAGGCTGAGACTGAATCTAAGAGTAAACAGGTACGGGCCCAGCAAAACAGGAAGAAAAGTAGAACTGATTTTTATTGCTAGGTAGGTAGTTTACATGTCTTCCTGAGTTCAATAGTGTTCAAAAACTCTGGTGGAACCCTTCCTTAATTTCTTGCCAACTATTTGGCAGCTCATGAAGTTTTTAGTTATCCTCAAGTAACTATCATCCACTCCTCAAAATTAATTGCTCCTTGTCACTCATCTCACTATTTACACTCATTCAATTGATGTGTGTAACAAACCAATTGTCAAAACAGTAATAGAAAACAATGAGCCAGACATGTATAGATTTTTTTTTTCATTTAAAAACCAATTAGGTGAAAATCTATAACAGGCCTGGTGGATTCAAGCATATAACATACTCATAGATGTACGTAATCTTTTTTTAAACCACACATGCACCTTTATTAAAAACAAAAACAAAAACAAAATAACTACCCCAGGGTATTCATGAAATTAAAATATTTAAGATATATAGTGGAAAGAAAGATTTCTTGTCTCAATGACTTCACTTAACTAAACACAAATTCAAAGAGAGCAATATTAAGAATTTGTTTTTAAATTTCAGATTAATATGAGGGTACAAATGATTAGGTTATGATGTTGGCATTTGTAGGTGAGGGCCCTGTTGTAGTTGTGCCCCTCACCCAGGAGGTGTGCCATGTACCCTTACATTGTGCCCATTAGGTGGGAGCTCACCCATCCCCCTCCCTCCTCCCTCTCCCCTCCCCAACTTGAATTAAATTGACTTTTTCTCTTGTGTAAAAATCATCAAGATGTAGAAACAAACCAAGTGCCCATCAACCCATGAATGGATTAACAAACTGTGATATATGAATACCATGAAATACTATTAAGCCATAAAACTAAATAGAGACTTTGCATCTTTTGTATTTACCTGGAAGGAGGTGGGGAATATTTTTCTTAGTGAAGTATCACAAGAGCAGAAAAGCAGCATGCTAACATGAAGCCTGTAAATGAACTATTAAGGATTTTAAAATGTAGCCTCTGAGCTTAAAATCATACACTTTCCGAGTGTGGGACTCTGGGCAGATGGCCCAGCGCAGGCCCCCAAAGCTGGCTCTGACTACAGACCATCCTTCCACATTTCTAAAAATGTTCTCAGGCAGGTCATGTGGCTAATGGAGTTTTCAGGAGCACAGGGCTGAATAATACCTGTTACGGGAGAGCAATGCATTCTCTCTGGAGGCATCCTGTGAATAATTTTATTCACAAGTATTTAGAAGGAAAAGTAATTATCAAGGCTGGTCCTCCAAAATAAGAGCATTGTAAAATAAGATTGTAGATCATATATATTCATTAAGATTCAGAATTTGTATGCTGATTAAAGAGAAAGATGCATGTTTATTTTGTGACTTACTTAAAACTTTGGAAGACAAATGCTTCAGCCCTGTCAATCATCCTTGATTTCCTGGGGCTGATGTGGAGACAAGGAGGGGAATGCTTCCCAGGAGCTCATCTGGGAGAGGCAGAGGGTCTTTCCTTTGGAAAATGCTTTCATCTACTTGGTGAATGACAGTCATTTTTACCACCCTTCTGAAACTTAAATTTTAAGTAGTTATTAGCCAGAATATGAGTGGGAGAAAAAAAATCTGCAGATTAGACACAGTTGAATAGACTTAAACATTCTTAATACCAGGATAATAGTAGCTGAAAAATGAGGACGTACACAGTTTTGCAAAATTCAATATGGAAATTAAAAATAGCATACAAAGCATGAGAGATAAGGAGCATTTTTCACCTCTCAAAAGATTGACTATAAGATTACATGAAATTATCATCTATTTCAGTACATTTAAAATCCAATTTGACTTCTGTAGAACAGTTAACTCCCTCTTTCAAGAATATATCTGCCAGATAAAATTAAAGTGTATTTCTTATTTTCCTTTTTTAAAAAATATAATTGAGGAAGAGAAACAAACAAAAAAACCTTACTGAGAATAATTTGATCCAGATATTTCTCATAACATAATATGAATTCATTGCTAAATTTATTTAAAAATGGGAAAAAATGTAACAAAGATTAGCTAAGCATTCTTGGGATTTTATAAAGCATCTCACTCGGGCATCGTACAATGCACAGTGTTACAGTAGTGATAATACTCAGCTAATTTAGGAATTCAATCTAAAATATAATCATCTTAAAGCATGTAAAATGTTTCATTTATCACATTTGATTCCAATCATTTTTCCATGAAGTTACTTAGTTGGCTGTTGTATATATTCTTTGTAAAACATTGTTTTGCAAAAGTGCATCATTTATTTATCCATCACTGTGTAATGCCTGCAGTTGGAAATAGCTCAGTCCTTTCAGAGTTGGTCTGTGGGTTATAAAATATTTAATATTTATTTGTTCAAAACTGGTTTTCTTTCCTTCCACTCCTGAATCATGGTGTAGGCAGGCATCAGCTTGGGGTTGGAAGTAACCTTCTCTTGGCACTTGGAAGAAACAAGAACACTGCTGCCCACCATGAGTTAGTCTTGAAGAGAAGTTTGATGCTGGCCTCATCTCTCTTCACTGTTATTTCAACGCTTTTTCTCTCCCAGGTTTATACACACACACACACACAAGTGCAGACAGCGGGTGTCAAAATAGCTACATATTTTAAGAAAGCAAAACAACTGTATTAAAATTGTAACACTCAATATACACCCAAACAAAAGAGGAACACCAGTCACGTTGAGCACCTCTTGTAATCACAGAAGCCAATGTGACTTAAGTAGAACAAATTTAAGGCAGTTTTTGCCTCTCTTTTCCTCCCTTGTGTCTATTCAATAATATCTGGGTGACAGAATGAATCTCTGTGCCAATTCTTGAGGGAGAGCTACAAAAGAAGCTCGCCCAACCAAAACAGCACGGCCTCACTCAGCTGTGAAATACACTTCTTAGCCACTGAGTTTTTAAGGTTGTTGTAGCAGAGAGTATTAACAATTACCATATATGACTAATCACATATTCCTGGAATCTTTTGTAACGGGAAACGTGTCGTGGTTTTTTGATGCTTTATGTTGACTATCTATTTAAGTTTTCCATTTCTTCTTGATATTTCTAAATGCATATTTTGCTATGAAAATTATCTATAGATTTTCAAATTTGCCAACCTAATATGGATTACAAACCCTAATATATTCAAAACAAAAAACACAATAAACCAACCTGTCTTGGAATATAGATTTAAAGTTTGTATTAGAATCCAGGAATATGTCATAAGAGCAATTATTCAATAAGTTATGCTCGATTTATTCCAGGAAATCAAAAGTAGTTTCATATCAGAAAATGTATTAATATGCAACACATGCATTGAATATGACCTGTAGAGAAATTGCAATTGTCTGCCATTGGTGCAATGAGTCATGTCCCCCCTGCAGAATCTATACATTGAAGTCCTAGCTGGCAATACCTCAGATGTGGCTGTATTTAGATGTAAGCTATTTAAAAAGGTAATCAAGTTAAAATGAGCTCTTTAACATAGGCCCTAACTGGATATGACCAGTATCTTTATAAGAAGATGAAATCATGACACAGACACACACA
The DNA here is from genome assembly GCF_000181295.1 of Otolemur garnettii. Classification (NCBI taxonomy): domain Eukaryota; kingdom Metazoa; phylum Chordata; class Mammalia; order Primates; family Galagidae; genus Otolemur; species Otolemur garnettii. The sequence goes on from NW_003852456.1 coordinate 10,200,804, forward strand.
GAGGGGAGACCATGTGTCTGTCCTTTATATATGGGCCACAGAAATTTACGTGTTAAGTCAATTCATAGCTTATTAACTTCCTCCATCCCCAAAGAATTCAAAATTTTGATAATTGGAACTGTGTTACCAAAAAATACCAGAGGCATAATAGTCACAATTATTAATGCTTATTTTCTACTGCTGAACTTCCTCTATTTTAAAATAGAAGGTGACATTCAGTTGTACTGCCCAGAACAGAGTCAGTTGTCCTTCAAAGGTCTTCTTCCCATCACTGAGTTTCCAGTGCACAATCTTGCTTCTTCTCTTTAGGTTTGGCCCCTTGCTCTTTTATGCACCTAGAATGACTTTATTCTGCTTTTTCTTTTCTCTATGATGTATTTTAAGTTCCAATTCAAAGAAAAAGAAATTCATCCTAATTCAGCCTACTTTCTCAAGTACATTGTCAGGACCAAAGCCCAGCATATTATATGCTGCTTGCATAATTAATTTTAACAGTTTCACCTATGTATGTCTTCTCTACCCTAAAGGAAAACACACCAACTTTTACTTCTTTTTTAGGCCACTTATTATAGTAATAGGGCCAAAGAAAAGTGTACAGCCCCAACATAACACTGTTTGCAGACAGAACCATTATAATAAGAACATGTAGAATAACATATAGAGGATGCATTCTAGAATCCGATACCCTGGTTGCTAATCTCCTCAAGGTCGACTAGTGGTGCAGCTTCTAGAAAGTTCTTAGGCTCCCTTGTCTTCCAGGAGCTAATAATAGTAACCCACAGGCAGCACCACACTCACTCTCAGGGTTGTATTTATCACCCCACATGTTGCATGCGGAGTCGGAGGTGGCTGTTGGCATTTCCATCAAGTATAAACAAGTTAGCTAGTGTCTAGGACAATGTCAGTGGTAGTAATGAACTTGTACAGTATTAGAAGGCCTACTACTTTTTGAAGAGTCATTAGAAAAGCATCACTGAGGAAGTCACTATTAGAACCATAATATACTGCAGAATCGTGTTGCTATCAGAAACAATTAACAAACGCTTGTTGCAAAAATTACATAATTTTTAATTATCCTCAGGGTATCACAAAATTCAAAGTGCAATGAATCTCAAACTTATAAGTAAAATATCTTAATTACATGGTTTAAATGTATCTTTAAATTATTATTTTGCATAATTCATTATTAAAGTCATACTTTTAGTTTTGTGAATAAACTTTATCTTGCTTATAATTTAGTATTTCAAAAAAAATTTTGTTCAAAAGGTAACTGTCAAATTCAGGAATAAATAGCAGCTGTCCAATGTGTGGAAAATTATTCTTTAAAATTATATCATTTAAAAACAATCTTATCGTTAACCTGGGAATGTACTCTTCCTTTTTGTGTTTGTGGTACAATAATTTTGGGGAAATGTGAGTGAGACCAGTCATGGTGATGTGGTAAATACGACTTGCACAGCTGTTAGCATTAATGATAAACACAAGTGCAGTGCACACAATAAACGGTCACCTTCAGCTGCTATGTTGGGGCTGATTTTGTAGGTGAATGGTATCTAGAAATGGTCCAATTCCCAACAATGAATAAACAAAAAAGTTTAAATAAATCTACCATGAAATGTTTAAGTTGCAAGTCAACACTTCACGGACATTGAATACTTGGGGATACATGTGTAATTTGTAACAAAATCACAAAAACAAATGTCTAATTTTAACAGTGCCTTTTTAAAGTCTAAAACAGACTTTGCTTCTCGCTTAACTCCTGGCTTCTCATTTCTGTTCAAGAAGATAATATTCCTAAAGCATTTAAGAGAAAAGCTTGGTACACTGCTAAGGGTTATACACGTTTCTCTATAATAACTATTATTGTCACTATTTATTGAGCATATCGTAACTAATTAAAGAAATGGCACTAAAATTTTTTATACTTTTCCTCCTTAGGTCTTGCTACTAATTGAACTGTGTGGCTCCTTCCCCCAAAGATATGTTGAAGTCCTAACCTTTGCTTCTTGAACTTGTGAGTATAAATAACCTTATTGGAAATAAGGACTTTGCAGATAGAATCTGGTAGAGATGAGATTACTGAGCTAAGATGGCCCTACTGTAATATGACGGATGGCTTTATAAGAGAAAAACCTGGACACAGACGCAGGTGAAAACAGAAATTGGAGTGATGCTGTCACAGCCAGAAGGACCCCTGGGCTCAGCAGGAGCTGGTCCAGGTACGAGAGTGCCCTCCCCTGGAGGGGTCAGAGAGAGCATAGCCCTGCCAATAGTTTGATTTCAGACTTCCAGCTTCCACCACTCTGAAAGAATACATTTACAGTGTTTTGAGCCTTAATATTTGTCATGGCAGTCCTAAAGAATTAATACATCCCTTCCTCTTCTTTCCTCCAGAGAGAAGGCATTTCATGAAATACTGCTTAAGACAAAATGGTATAAAATAACAAACTTAGAAACACTATATCTGGCCCTCCTCCCACTTATAACTCCTTTCTCCTGCTCAGAGTATGGAATGGGCAAGCTTTGTTAGGAGAGCATGTATGTGCCAACACAGTGGATATAAAAACAGAACTGGTAGCAACATTTGATGAAAAAGGATACTCTTTAATATTTCTAGAAATAGTTTTATATTCCTGTTTTATTTCACAAGTATGAGGTCTGACACTTAAGTCCTCAAATACATCCTACAACAAGGGCTACATACCTCTTGGCCAACTATCACAACCATCAGCAGGGAGTGCTCTGAAGGTGACTGTCGTGAATTCAGCCATGAGGTAGATCTCACCTTTTCTAGGATGAGTTCTCAGACTTAACTTTCAGAGCACATATACCTCACTAGTTTTCAGCATATTTCATTATTCTGACACATTTTACCCTTTTAAGAACAAGATATGGTACTGCTATTTTTCCATTGTATAATTTAGAAAGATAGCCAGAAGGGCTCTGTAGAATTGATTAAAAAGAAAAAAGAATTGATTATCTCTATATTTTAAAAAAATGAGATTCTAGAGTGATGTAACATATAGTGGTTCTAGAATAATTTACAAAAATACCCTCTGCCAAACATTCTCAAATTTTATAAATAAGATTTCTGAAGTTATGAGAAGTTAACTAGATAAAGTCATACTGCAAATAACTTTAAATCCAAGTGTACTCAAATCCTAACAACTAATACATTTTCCATCTATTGTTCCTTATAAAACCTTAAGTCTGAAATAAATACAATTTTGTAAAAATACAGTAAATCCTTACATGTATGGCCAGGTAGGACTTGTAAACACTGAATTTTATAGACATCAAACTCACTGCAGAAACTGATTCTACTGAAGAAGAAAATAATATAGCTAATTGTTTAAAAGATAACTCAAGGCCAGGTACAGTGGCTCATGCCTATAATCCCAGCAGTCTGGGAGGCCAAGGTGAGTGGATCCCTTAAGCTCAGGAGTTCCAGACCAGCCTGAGCAAAAGAAAGACTCCATCTCTACTAAAAATAGAAAAACTAGTCCAGCATGGTGGGGGGCACCTGTAGTCCCAGCTACTCGGAGGCTGAGGCAGGAGGATGGCTTGAGCCCAGGAGTTTGAGGTTGCTGAGGGCTAGGCTAAGGCCACTGCCCTCTGGCCTGGGCAACAAAGTGAGATTGTGTCTCAAAAATGATTTTAAAAGAAAATTAAAAAAGAAACAGAAGCTACTAGAGATACCACGGAAGTATCTTGGAAAAAGTAGTCAGGCATTTTAAAAGATTAGCTTGGGCACCATTGGGGGATACTGCTAGAGTAGCGCTGGCCGTGAGTAGTAATAAAGATTCGGATCCAGAAGGGGAGGAGAAGGCAGAGCGCACGTTCCCCTGGCAGGAAGCTGGAACTGTTCCCAGACCTCGTGTCGTCCTGCTGACGAGGGGTGGCCTATGGCAGGGGCTGCCTCTGGCTCAGGATGCTCAAAGTCTCCGATTTGTTGGGAGAGTCTGACTAATTAAGAACTACCTTGCCTGTATCCCAAGCTGCATGGAGAAGCGGTGAGAAAAAAACAGCAAACCGTCAAGTATCACAGGCGTGTTTGGAGGACTTCAGTGTCTTATTGGCCCGTTGGCATCACGCCTTTGCGGACTTAATTTTGCTACTTTTTTAATGGAGAAAGAAGCAAGGAAAGGCCAAGTCGGTGGTATGGATGATGCAAAGAAAGAAGGATCAAGGTAGGAGAGAAAAACCTGTACCCACAGTCATTTGTTATTTTTGTTTTCATTTGGTGAGATGAATATGAACAGAGTCACACAAGTAGCGCCAAAATAATGATAAACGGTGTCTAACAAATTATAAATTAGATAGGGAATGCAAGGTAATTAGGCACCAGCCGTTTCAAAGAACTGTGAAATATGTTTTTGTTTTTATTTTTTTCAACATATTTTCTCTGTGGAAAGCATTTCTCACAGAAGTGTATCTTAGGGAGAAAAAAAAAAAACACTTAGGGAGAAAACTATAGTCAGGCTCACAAAGTTCTTTCTCTGGGTGTTAATGGCCAGTGACTTAAAGACTCAGCTGGGAAAAAAAGATAGTAAGTAAGCTGAAAGATTAAGGATTCCTTTTTAATGGAAGGCCATGATCCATCACTTCCTGCGAAGTAGGAACAAGAAGGCAGAGCACCTGTAGACATCTAACGCAGTATCCAGTCCTCCCAGGAGCAGAGGAGTGTTTATAATCTAGCAGCTTTTTTTTTAGAAAACAGAAAGCATATTTAACAGTATGGTATCAGTTATGTAAAGCTCTCCAGCACTTGAAAAAAGTAATGAGGAAGTAAGTGGGTAGGAAGTAGTTATTGTTGAAAAACACTTTCGATACCATGGAATTGTTTCTCATGTTCTTAGCTTTTTGTTAAGTCCTATTTGCAAATTGTTGCTTTAATACCAATTTTTTTCTTTGTGCTATTTGACGTATCTTATGGTAGACTATTGTTTCAATGTTTCTTAAAATGTTCAAGAATAATCTTTCAAGATCACTTTTTGAGAAGATGTTTGTAATATCTCTGACCAATATGGGAAAAGTAAAAGACAGCACCAGTCTTATTTGCCTTTACACATATAAATTCTACCACTCGGTTTTGCTATCAGTCTGGTAAAGCCTCCTATGTAAAAGTAAGGGTACAGGAATACTTTCCCTCCTTTTCTGTGAATTTATTTCTGTAACATCTTCCTCTTATTTTAGAAAAATACAGTATTATTTCGTTTTGCTAGCTTTTTCATGATGCCATTTATATGGTATCCTTTAAGTAGTAAGTCTTCAGATCTGGGATTCTAAAACATATTAATCACTTCATATTCACTACGGGATTTCGGGTTGCTGCCTAGCACCATATTCTATATTTCTCTTGGATCGTAATGATAAGAGTGAAAGGTTACCTTCTCACCCCATTGAATTCAATTTTATTCAACCAATATTTGTCAAATGACCATTATTGGCAGCACCCGATGGAGGTACAACTAAATGACCCTTCTCAGCAAGGTCACATCCTACCCCTGCATTTTAGTTTCAGTTTCCTGTTAAGCAGGTGCTGACACAGATATTTGTGCAGGAAGTTTATTTTAAAAGAAGAAGGAAAAAGCAGGGCTGTGATGCAGGCACCACAGAGATGATAAACCAGTGTGGATGTTTGGAGATGGGATGGCCTTGAAGTTATCCCAGTTTGGGGAGAGAGGAGAAGTCTTAGGTGTTTTCTTACTGGGCCATCGATCCAGGCTGCCTCTAGGAAAGAGGCATGACCTTGGGCAGGGAGCACTGTGCATCCAAGGTCAACTGCAGAAGAGATTCAGAGTTGAGGGCAGCTGTGAGAACAAGCTCCTCAGTCCCAAAGAGGGGAACAGGATGCTACTTCATGGTCACCACTAGAGCAGCCCTTCAGCTTCATATGTGGGTCACTATGGAAGTTTTGCGACAGACTGTGTTATGGTCCATTGCTGCACTTCCAATTCACCTGTGCGGTTCCACCTCACTGGGCTCATCAGTGTTGCTGGGAAGGCTTCATTTGTTTCCGTCCATGCGGATGTCACATAGCTTGATTTTTGTGTTATCTTAAAACATTCGTAATGACCATGTACAAGTCAGGTGTGTTCTCAGAGGATAACAGAAATGGGATAAAAGACAAGGTGATCATATGATAGGAAATGGCAGGTGAAAGATCATGGGAACCGGAAATGGGGTCTGTTCAGAGAACAAGAAATGTCATTTTTCAAAAGCACATTGAAGCCATATAATGAAGAACATTTAATTTCTTGGTTGGACAAAACAAGAGGCTTGAAAGTATATATAAAAGGCTTTGTGTTCCTTGGTGCTTCTATACCTAATTGGAATACACCAGAGATTTTTGATAGAACTATGATAAGATGAAATACATGTTTTAACAATAGGAATCTGATAGAAGTATATAGAATCAACTTCAGGGGACTGAAAGATGGCTTTGTCAAGAACTACTAGGAGTCTGAGATTTGAGGTTTTAACTGTGTTTACAAGCTAACAAATTCATCTGCCATAGTTGCAAAGACACTGACAGAGGACATGAGCCTCCTAGGTCAGAGAGGAAAAAAACAACTTTGTTGCTCACAGCAATAGCAGTAGCTGGTATTATTTTGCCAGATCTCTGAGCTCACATTTTGGCTGCGTGCTGGGTAAAGGACCAGACAATGCTGGAAAGGGCAGTGGATTGCATTAGAAGAGGTGACGCCACACTCAGGAAGCCTGACTCTTACCGCCTAACAGTCACGAACTTGTGGAGGACGAGGCCATCCTTATTCTATTCGATCAAGACATGATTTCTAACTTCCAAGGGTTTTCTCTATATCACATAATAAAGCAAAAGTCCAAGAAGAGGGCATTCAATGCTTCTGTTCTCAAGAACATATAAGAAACCCATGGAGAATTTCCACCTACAAGGTGGGCCTTTCTCTCTCCATTTCTCTTTTCTGCCACAGTCTATTAGCGCTACCCTTCCCATTCTGTCAGTCTGGATCACTGAGCGTCATTGGTGCTAAAATTGGCTTTTCAAGAGGGAGCCAGATCCTGCTCAGGTGAGAGGTTTTGATGGGTTTACAGGTAGCTTGTCACTGTTCATTAGGATTAATTGACGTCATATCTTTATACTTTGTATAGACAACTATATAGTTTATTTATTAAGTGGCTTTATAATATAAAGTTAATTTGGTGTACACATAAACAACTTACCCCATCCCCACACCTTTCTTTAAACTTTGCTGCTTTTAGGGGTTAAGCCAATTGCCACTGTTTCAATCACAATGTAAGCTTTTATTCATACACGTGAGAAATTACAGTACAAATGAGAAAGGTTCACTTTTTTGCTATCATTGTACTCTATGGACTCTATAAATTAACACTGCACTAAAGAAAAATAAGAAACAAACAGCCCCATGACCTGGGGGGCTCCTAGCCACATCCCTTGCTGTGTTGTTGGACATTTATAGCACAAATAAGATGAGAGTTCTTCCCTCTTTGATTTCCAGCATCTTTCCCAAATTTAATATACTCGGGTCCTATAAATTAGGACACAGTACTAAACGTGATGCACATCCCAGCTTGTATTTCCCAATTTTCTTTCTTGTAATAATTTCTACTGACAATGGAAGAGACAAAAGTCACCAGATTCACAATTTAATATCTCCAGACCTTAGATGTGCCCGTTCCTTGCAATATTTCAGCATGAGGATATCACATTTTTCTAAGGTTATTTACTTTTGGAGTGAGGTTTTACACATCCTGGTGGTACACAACATCAATGTCTTCTATTTTAGAACATGAAAAAGCAGTAATCTGAGTTTTTCTGTATTTAATACATAAATTGTAGTTGTTTTAATACAGAAGCAGTTTTCCTCACTGTATTCCCCCACTAAAGTTAAAAGTTGATCCTAGTTTTCTTTCCTTTATGTTGGATGTGCAGCATTGTATAGAATAACTAAATTCAAAAATAGAGGACACAGATTAGAAGGCTATATGACAACTGAAGAAAGACTCCTACATAAAATCCGGGGCTGCAGATTCCTTCCACATACACAATAACACACGCTTGCTAGGACCTATAATGCATAGGGTAAGAGGAGATAAGACAAGGAAAGTGACAACCAAATTCCGCAGAAATGGGCCAGGTGCAGTGACTCACTCCTGTAGTCCCAGCACTCTGGGAGACAGAGATGGAAGGATCCCTCGAGCTCAGGAGTTAGAGACCAGCCTGAGCAAGACCAAGACCCTGCCACTACTAAAAATAGAAGAACTAGCAGGTACCTACAGTCTCAGCTACTCTGGAGGCTGAAGCAAGAAGATTGCTTGAGCCCAGGAATTTGTGGTTCCTGTGAGCTATGATGATGCCACAGCACTCTACCCTGGGAAACAGAGAAAGACTCTATGAAAGAAACAAAGGAATAATTAAGAAAAAAAGATAGAGAGAAGGAAGGAGAGAAGAAAAGATTATTTCCCATGTTAAAAAAAAAAAAAAAGACTCTTCTCAACTCATGTTCTGCCCCCTCTGAGAGCACCAGCTGGCTTCCAGGTGCTTGCTGCCTGTAGGTAAGGACCCTGTGTTCATTTATTTGCTGATGCATTTCACTGTGCTTTTATCAACATTACCTTATTCTATTCTCACGACAAACTTTTGAGATCTGCGGATATCACACAAAAGATTATATTGTCAAGTCATGGTTGAATCAGAGATTGTAGCCAGGTTCAGATTTGACTAATCATTTCAAGAGTGGCAGAAACCACCGGGGACGGGTGAGGCAGGGAGAGCTCCTGGGGTCTTCACTCTTCACGGCATTAGGGTTTGCCCTGGCGCAGATTAATGCAGGCCACGGACTGACACAGGAAGTTCATTCTGAGTATGGGTGACTTATATGTCATCTCATCATTTCATATAATCTTTTGTTCATGGATTCCCAGCCTGGTTATTGTAAGCCATCCTGCACAGTGAAGTACAGCCAGCTAAAAGCATGTCATCAGTTAGAATTCCCACTAGAAAATTGCCACTGGGTCCTGCCAATTATGTCACCATGCTTGCAAAGTCAGTAACTTACTTTTTTCCTAAATGTATGCCCCACCCTAAAGGGAAAGGATAGATTGCACATCTGAGTTTACTATCAATTTCTCATGGGTCAGATGGGTTGCTTCAAGCCTCAGCTGATGAAGAATGAAACTAAGGAAGACAAAGGTTAAGGCACATTAAAGATTTAGAATTCCTAATGAGCAAATCCTTTTTTTAAACATAGTGATGTCTTGATAATCAGACACCAGACAAGAAATTGAGTGGTTCACTCTTCCTGTGTCCCTTTGGTCACCTATACCACTCAGCACTCTGACATGGAGACAGGTGGTGCAAGCATGGAGGTCCCGAGTGCATCTGAGAGAAGGACGTGGAGTCCTTGACAGGCTCGAGCTGCTGCACGTCACCCAGAGAGGAATAGGGGTGCCCTGAGCATGCACAGTGTAGATGTGTCAGATGCAATCTGCAAATGGAGTGAACTTGAGCAAGTGTCTCAGCTCTGCCCCGTGCTCTGCCCCGTGCAAGAGGATGTTATTTGGGGTCAGTGTGAGATTTCTCTTCAAAATGATTATTAGCACTACCAAGGTACCAACAATGGGAGAGGGCAGTGAATGGCAGGCCAGCACACAGGGAGGCTCCTGGCTTAAGTACACGTGGCAGGAAGAGATTAGGTAGGAATTTAAAGGAGAACAAGGAAGTCACGTTGGTTGCACTACATGTGTCAAAGTATTCAATAATGAGGCTAATTTTGAAAAGCAAAAGGGTGGGGTACTGGCCAGTTATTCTTGACTTTTCCGCCTTTTCCATCTCCCAACAGATGAGCTAGAGCAGTTTTTAAACATAAACAAGACTTTTTTCCTCCTTGCTGAGGAGCTTCCATGTCCCCTGTGCTCAGAGAAACATCTGGAGTCCTCTCCACGGTGTCCTTGCCTCTGTCCAACACAACAGGGTCACTCAAGATGACGTCCTCTGCCCCTCAAACATGCCAAGGCCCCTTCCCCCAGGCCTTTGTACTGAATCTTCCCTCTGCTGTGAATGTTTTTCTCACAACTCTACACAGCTGTCCCACGCTACTCTTGGCATTGAAGAAACCGTCTATGACCATCCTACCACAGAGGGTCATCTCTTGCCTCAGTTTGTCCCGACTTAACATGCATCACAGTCTACAGTTATTGTCTATCATCTGGCTACATATTTTCTGCATGTCCCATGAGAATGTAAGTTTGGTGAGGTTTCCAGAAGGCTGACTGTGTAACAACATCATGCTTGGAGTGAGGGACAGACAGGTGAACGACACAGCCCAAAGTTTGTCTCAGGACGAGCACCTGCTGGGTTAAGGAGTTAGTAAACTCCACCAGGAAGTGCCTGACTTCTTAAAAGCAGCATAGCAGTGTCACCAGGGGCATCTAACCATTTTTGTTTGCACTCCTCCTGTTTTAGTTGCTGTTCTAGTTACTAAACTAGAACTTTATTATTCTAATACTTTATTATTAAACATTTCTTAATAAGAAAATAGCCTTTATTTCCATGACTCTTTGGCATTTTGACTTTATACACATACACTGTGCAAAAACAAAAGGGATTCTAATCTCTAATGATTAAAATAAATAGTAGATATAAGGACAATTTTGAAATACCCTGAAGTTCTATTTGAGGTACACATTTTTGCATTCACATTGCCCAGCTTGCTGATTCTAATTTTTAAGCTGCCTAGATGGATCTCAACCTCTTTCTATTATTAGGTTAATGCTATAAAACCATCTGCAAATTTGCTTGCCTTTTTTTTTTAACCAATAAGCTCTTTGTAAGTATAATACAACACTTACTAATATGCCTTCATCGTCAGCACAGTGTGCCATCAGATTTATTCCCAGTACTTTCAGATTTTGATGATAATGCAAAGAAAAAATTATAAACATAGACCTCCAAAAGCAAAATAATGCCTTTAAGTCAGGAAGCAAACTTTGTCCCAGAAATCACAAACCAGACTCAAAAGCAATAAAACGTGGGTTACACTTTCTACCCTATTTATGTTATATTTGTATTTTATGAGCTTCTCCCAAAAAGCTAGGAACTAAATATAACTTTATATATGTCATGTTATTATTTTAAGTTCTTTAAGAATAGAAAGTCTCAAGAGGAAAGAAAAGTGTGTATCTGTTATATATGCCAATAAAATCCTAACATCAGTACCTGCATACTTTATAGAATTTGTGTGAACATGGTAAGATAGATCAGTTGATGTTGATTTTTCAAGTTGGATTTTATTTGCAACGTGGGAGCCGTGTATATTCCACAGTACTCTTCCTTACACTGCTGCTTCCTTTTTGGCTTCATCTTACAGCTATTAATCTTCTCTTATACCTTAATAATTTTGACGGGAAAAAAATAAGAATTCTAAACAGGTCACAATATACCCACAAGTAGCTCTTGTTGGCTATATGAATGCTTGAGTGCACTGCCAAGAGTCATCTTCAATGCAAATTCTTAGTTGATTATATTACCAGCATCTGTTTCAATGATGCTTTTTGATATAAATTTTAGAATCTAAATATCAACACTCTAAGAGTCTGGAGAGTTGGTTTTAAGGGGAAATTTTATGTTCTTTAAACATTCTGTTCAAACAAACACTTAGGAGTTCAGTGCATTATTGAAGTTTCACAGTCTGAATAAGAGCGCTCACCCCAGCCACCTTCTCAGGAGGGATTTTTCTGTATATTACTTTTGATTCACCAAACATTGTCCTTCCTAAAAATTTCCTATATTATTCTTGTACTTCTGATTGAAAGAGAATTTAGAACAGGCTTTAAGCAAAAGAAATTCAAAATATAAGGGAACAAATAACCAAGGACTTAATGGATGTTACTAGTTATCAATTAGTTTCAGTAAAAGATGAATTATTAAGTGTAGGTGAGACTTTATTTTTCTGAATATACTTGTGCAATGCAAAGCTAGTTTCCTTTTTCGTGTTCAGGGTTTGTGTAGCTTATATATTAGTGAAGAAATGGATGAAGGACTGTTAGAAACCTATAAGAAGACTCAAATTCCTTCTTACATCCAGGGGAAACTTAATAAAATAAGTCTCCTACCTGACTAAGAAAGATTAGAAAAGTATTTTCTGATTTATATTGAATCAATAAATATATATACAAGCAGCTCAAGGTCACAAGCTCTTGACCAAGCCATAGGATTATAAAATAATGGAATTTTTCTCTAAAAATACCATTAGAAATCATCCCATCCAACACTCTCATTTTATTGGGAAGGATTCAGAGCTTCATACGAAGCATTTAACTAGAGATCAACTAAGTAAACATTCCTTCCAAATTCATACTGGTCTCCAAGTTTACATATAAATGTACTTATTATTAAATCTGTTAGCATGATGGAGCAAGCATGGATTCCAATTTATCCTGAAGAGCCTGTTAATAGATAGGGCACCTGCTGTTGACTCATAGTTTTTTAAATTTGTCATTTTTGCTTTTCTGCTCTCATTAATGACTGACCTTTTTTTAATCTACATGTCATTTGAGAACCTTGTTATATTTTGTGAGATAATACTCTTATTAAGTGAGTATAAATGTTACTTCTTTCTTTTATTATTGTTTGGAATTCACTGAGGATACAAAGCATTAGGTCACACTGATTGTGGTTGTTAGGTAAAGTCCCTCTTGTAATTGTGTCCCACCTCCACAGTGCCACACACTGTGACCCCATTCCCTTCCTCCTGCCCCCTCCTCCATCCCTCATTCCACTATCCCCCACCCTTGCATTAGCTTATCTGCTGCCTTCATATCAGAATTGAGTACATTGGATTCTTGCTTCTCCATTCTTATGATGCTTTATGAAGAAAGATGCGTTCCACCTCCATCCAGGTTAATACAAAAGATATAAAGTCTTTATCTTTTTAAATGGCTGAATAATATTCCATGATATACATATACCACAGGTTGTTAATCCATTCCTGGGTTGGTGGGCATTTAAGTAGTTTCCACAGTTTGGCAATTGTATACTGGGCTACAATAAACAGTCTAGTGCAAATGTCCCCGTGATAAAAGGATTTTTTTTCTTCTGGGTAGATGCCTAGTAATGGGATTGCAGGATCAAATGGGATGTCTACTTTGAGTTCTTTGAGGATTCGCCATACTCCCTTCCAAAAATGTTGTTTCAGTTTGCAGTCCCACCAGCAGTGTAAAAGTGTTCCCTTCTCTCCACATCCACGCCAGTTTTTGCAGCTTTGAGAGTTTGTGATGTGGGTCATTCTCACTGGAGTTAGGTGATATCTCAGGATGGTTCTGATTTGTATTTCTCTGATGGTCAGGGAGGATAAGCATTTTTTCAAATGTTTGTTAGCCATTCATCTATCTTTATCACAGAATGTTCTGTTCATTATCTCTTGCCCAGAGGTAAATAGGATTGTTTACTCTTTTTCTGTTGATTGATTTGAGTTCCCTGTAGATTCTAGTTATCAACCCTTTGTCAGATTCATACCCTGAAAATATCTTTTCTCATTATGAAGGTTGTCTTTTTGCTTTACTTGTTGTATCCTTGGCTATGCAGAAGCTTTTCAGCTTAATTAAGTCCCATTTGTTAATTTTTGTTGTTGCAACAGCTGCTGAAGTCTTTGTCATAAATTCTTTCCCCAGTCCAATATCATCAAGTGTGTTCCCCACACTTTCTTCTAAGATTTTTACCACTTTGTGTCTTATATTTAAGTCTTTTATCCATCTTGAGTCAATTTTTGTAAGGGGTGAAAGATGTGGATTGAGTTTCAGTCTTTTACATGTGGTTATCCAGTTCTCCTGGCACCATTTGTTGAATAGGGATTCTTAATCAGACAGCAAGTAGAGACTGGTTTCATCTCTTGGTTTTCTGTTGGATCTATGTCTCTATTTCTGTGCCAATACCATGGTGTTTTGATTGCTGTGAATTTATAATATAGCCTGAAATCTGGTAGAGCGATGCCTCTGACTCTGCTTTTATTACCAAGAATATCCTTAACTATACAGGGCATTTTCTGGTTCCATACAAAATGAAGTACTATTTTTTTCCAGTTCTTCAAAGTATGATGTTGGTATTTTAATGGGGATTGCATTGAATCTGTAGATTGCTTTGGGCAGAATAGACATTTTGACAATGTTGATTCTTCCCAGCCAAGAGCATGGTATGTTCTTCCATTTGTTAGTGTCTTCTGCAATTTCTTTTCTTAGGGTTTCATAATTCTCTTTGAAAAGATCTTTCACCTCTTTTGTTAGGTACATTCCTAAGCATTTCATTTTCTTTGAAGCTACTGTAAAGGAAATTGTGTCCTTGATTTGCTTCTCAACTTGGCTATTATTGGCCTATACAAAGGCTACTGATTTGTGGACATTGATTTTATACCCTAAGACATTACTATAAATTTCCTGATCACTTCTAGGAGTTTTGTGGTTGAGTCTCTGGGGTTTTCTAAGTATAAGATCATATCATCAGCAAAGAGGGAGAGAGTTTGACCTCCTCTGCCCCATTTGGATGCCCTGTAAGTCCTTCTCTTGCCTGATTGCATTGACTAGAACTTCCAGAACTATGTTGAATAATAGTGGCAATAGTGGACATCCTTGTCTGGTTCCATTTCTAAGTGGAAAAACTTTCACTGTTACACCATTCAGTATGATGTTAGCTGTGGGTTGTCATAGATGGCTTCAATCAGCTTAAGAAACGTGCCACTTATGCCTATTTTCTTAAGTGTTCTATTTAGAAAAGGATGCTGAATTTTGTCAAATGCTTTTTCTACATCTGTTGAGAGGATCATATGGTCTTTGTTTTTGCTTCTATTGATATGATGTATTACATTTATGGATTTGGCTATGTTAAACCAACCTTGCATCCCTTGGATGAAGTCTACTTGATTGTAATGGATAATTTTTGTAATGAGTAGCTACAATCTATTAGCTAAGATTTTGCTGAGTATTTTTGCTTTGATATTCATTAATGAAATTGGTCTGTAGTTCTCCTTTTTAGTTAGGTCTTTTCCTTATTTTGGAATCAAGGTGATGTTTGGCAATACATTCTGCAGTAGAGGTACAATCTCATCTTTTTTTTTTTTTTTCCGGAGACAGGGTCTCAGTATGTCACCCTCAGTAGAGTGCCATGGCATCACAGCTCACAGCAACCTCAAACTCATGAGCTTAAGTGATTCTCTTGTCTCAGCCTCCCAAGTAGCTGGGACAATAGGTGCTCACCATAATGCCCAGCTATTATTTTGTTGCAGTTGTTATTGTTGTTTAGCTGGCCTGGGCTGGGTTCAAACTCACCAGCCTCGGTGTATGTGGCCAGCACCCTACCCACTGAGTTATGGGTGCCATCTGATACACTCTCATCTTTAAAGGTATGATAGAATTCTGATGGGACAGCATTTGGTCCTAGGCTTTTTTGTAGTTGTTGGAAGCTTTTTTTTATTGTTTCTGTAATCTCAGTATTTGATATTGATCTTTTCAAGACATCTATTTCTTCCTGGTTAAGTCTAGGAAGATGATGTGATTCCAGGTATTAGTTCATTTCCTCCACATTGTCAAATTTCTGGGCATAATGTTTTTGGTAGTAGTCAGAAATCTCTTCTTGTATCTCTGTAGTATCAGTTGTTATTTCCCCCTTTTCATTTCTGATTGAGGTTATT
This sequence comes from Otolemur garnettii, assembly GCF_000181295.1. Classification (NCBI taxonomy): domain Eukaryota; kingdom Metazoa; phylum Chordata; class Mammalia; order Primates; family Galagidae; genus Otolemur; species Otolemur garnettii. Next base: position 10,216,487 of record NW_003852456.1, read on the forward strand.
AAAGATTTTACTTTTCCATTTGTGGTTAATCTGGCCAATGGTTTATCAATTTTATTTATCTTTCAGAGACCCAACTTTTTGTTTCATTACTTTTCTGAATGATTCTCTTTTATTTTCAATTTCATTTGTTTATGATTTGATTCTGGTTATTTCTTTTATTCTGCTACATTTGGGATTGGATTGCTCTTCTTTTTCTATTCCTTAAAGATAATTCATTAGGATTATTGATGTGCTCTCTTTCTGTTTTTTGAACGTAGGCATCTAATGTGATAAATTTTCCTCTTAAGGCTGCTTTTGCAGTGTCCCACAGGTTTTGGTAGCTTATGTCTTCATTGTTGTTATGCTTAAGGAAGTTAATGATTTCCTTTGTTATCTATTCCTTGACCTAACTGTCATTCAACATAAGGTTGTTTAATTATCATGCCTTTGCGTGGAGATGACAATTTTTGTTAGAGTTGAGTTCTACCTTAATTTCCTTGTGGTCTGAGAAGATACTAGGTAAAATTTCAATTCTTTTGATTTTGTTGAGGTTTGATTTGTGTCCTAGGATATGATCTATTTTGGAGAAAGTTCCTTGAGCCAATAAGAAGAACATTTATTCTTTTTTTTTTTTGTGACAAAGTCTCAATTTGTCACCCTTGCCATGGTAGAGTGCCATGGCATCACAGCTCACAGCAACCTCCAGCTCTTGGGCTTAGGTAATTCTCTTGCCTCAGCCTTCTGGGTAGCTGGGACTACAGGTGCCCGCCACAATGCCCGGCTATTTTTTGTTGTTGTTGCAGTTTTGGCTGGAGCTGGGTTTGAATCCACCACCCTCGGTATATGGGGCCAGCACCCTATTCACTGAGCCCAGGCACTGCCCAGAATATTTTCTCTTTAGCTTTCAGATGGAGTATTCTATATATGTTTATCAAGCATAGTTCTTCTAGAGTCATATTTAAGTCCCTGTATCTTTGCTTAGTTTCTGTTTAGAGGATCTGTCTAGCTCTGTAAGAGAAGTGTTAAAGTCCCCTGCTATAATGGTGTTATGGGATATCATATTTTTCAGACTCATTAAGGCCTGTTTCAAGAATCTGGGAGCATTTAAGTTGGGCATAAATATTTAGAATTGAAATGTCTTCTTCTTGTATTTTTCACTTAACCAATATGAAGTGTCCATCTTTGTCTTTTTTGACTTTAGATACTTTAAATCCACTTGTATCTGAAAATAAGATTGCAATCTCTCTTTTCTTCTGATTTCTATTTGCCTGAAAATTTTTTTTCCCTAACCCTAAGTTTTACTTTGTTCTTTGAGGCTTGGTGTGTTTTCTGCAAATAGCAAATGTATGGTTTGTGCTTTTTCATCCTATCATCCAGCCTATGCCACTTCAGTGGGAAATTCAAGCCATTAAAATTTATTGAGATAATTGATAAGAATTCATCTTATTTTTCATTTTTACTATTCATCTTATTTTTTTGAAAGTCCTTTGCTTAATTTTATCTTTTGCATTATTGTGGAAGCTAGGTTTTATCCTTTAGTTTCTAGGGGTTTAATTTGCTGGTGGTCCAATGTGATGGTCAGTGTATAGAATAGGTCTAAGTATTTCCTATAGAGCTGGTCTTGTTGAGGCAAATTTCTTCACTGTTTTCATATCAGTAAAAGATTTGATTTCTCCGTAAATTTTAAAGCTTAGTTAGCAGGATATAGATGTCTGGGCTAAAAATCATTTTAAAATGTTTAAGTATGTTAAAGGTAAATGACCATTGTCTTCTGGCTTGTAAAGTTTCATTAGAAAATTCTGTAGTCACCCTTATGGATTCGCCCCTGTAGGTCAATTGGCATTTACTCCTCTCCTAATGTCTTAGTAATGTCTACTTGCAGAATCTTTTCCTTCCTCTTGACTTTGGACAGGTTCATGACAATGTCTCTTAGAGAAGCTCAACTTGAGTTGAGATGACCTATGTCTGATATCCCTCTGAAAGGAGTATGTCAGAATCTTTGGTGATATTTAGGATATTTTCCTTTATGATATCTTCTAGTAGTGCTTCCATTCCTCTGGGGCATTCTTCTTCCCCTTCTGGGACACCTATAATTCATATGTTTGAATGTTTCATGAAGTCCCATAATTCTGTCAGTAAACATTCTGTTTCTCTCTCTCTCTCTCTTTTTTCTGTCTCTTTAACTGCCTGAGTTAGCTTAAGAGCTTTATCCTTTACCTATGAGATTATTTTTTTCGTGTGGTCTAATCTGTTATTGATACTTTCTACTGCATCTTTTAAGTTCCATGATTAACTGTTTCAATTCCTTAAATGCAACTATATTCTTCATATCATTTATCTCTTATTTGATTCTGTTTTTGGATTTCTTTTTGGTTATTTTCCACTTTCTTAGCAATTTCCTTCATTGTTTTTATCATCCATATTTTAAATTCCCCTCTGTCATTACTAACATTTGGAATCCTCTGCAACAGCTACCTAATGATCCCTTGTGGAGGTTGCTCTATTCTGGTTTTTGATGTTACCAGGATTTTTCTGCTGTTTATTCCTCATGCATGTTTTCTTTTTGTTTGTTTCCCTGCCCTACTTTTTCCTTTCACTTCCTCTTGCTCTTTAAGTTACTATGCCTTTTATGTAAGGTGTTGACTGTCCTTTTGGTAAAGGATGAAAAGGATGATAAAAATGAAGAGCAAGAAGGGATAAAAGATTTTGAAAAAAAGAGAGAGTGAGAGAAAGGAGGGGGGTGAGTAAAAGGGAAGACTGACAAAAAGAAGAGAGGAACAGAAGGAAAGAGACAGGGGTAGTAGTGTTGTAGAGTAGGGTATTTTGACCCACACCCACAAATGTCTGCACCTCTTTGCTAGACTGAGCAGACACAAGACCCCACCTCCACCAAATAGAGAAGAAAACCAAAAATACTCTAAAGAAAAACCAAACCAAACAAACAAACAAAAAACTTTACAGGATAAAATTAAAAAAAAAAAAAAAACCAGGAGCAGAAAAATTACCAAACTCAAGCCCTGATTATTAAAGAAGGCAACAATGACAAATTATGTTTACATGTGAAAAATGAACAATTAAAAAAAAGAAAAACCCAGGGGGGGAAAGTTGAAAAAAAATTTTTAGGGTGGCGCCTGTGGCTCAAAGGAGTAGGGTACTGGCGCCATATGCTGGAGGTGATAGGTTCAAACCCAGCCCTGGCCAAAAAGAAAAATTTAAAAGAAAAAAATATATATATCTTGCAGAATATATATATAGATAAATATGGTCCAGGCAACTGCTGATCATCTGGGGTATGAGACGCTAATCACAATGCTAATACAGCTATATAAGAGGGAGACTGGAAGCATCTGCTGACTTTTTTGCCCCCAAACCTTTCAGGGTTGGAAGACTGAATCTCTCCTCAGCCCCCTCAATAGACACACCTTGACCTTTCCAAACCATGTCCCTTGGCTAAGCAGTGGCTTTCCCAGGAAAGAATGTGTTGCTAGGGTCTCTCCAGGAGTGGCTGCCTGCTTATCAGGCACACCAGAACTGGCCTCACTCTAGGACCTTGGGGACCAAGTATGCAAGGCAGCTTTCCCACAATGGCTGTGCCCAGCCTGCAGCCAAACCATGAGAGTTCTACTCTGCCCCTGCAGCTCAGTCCCTGCCTCTGGGCAATGTTCAAAGTAACTTGCTTATTCCCCCAAGGTCTCTGACCAATTGCAAACACTTGCTGCTTCTCCACTGCTTTATTCCTCCTCCTGGGGTCCAGAAATCTCCTGCTGCCTCCCTGTATCCCCAAAGGGATGTTTCTGGCTACAGTCCAAAGTCCAGGGGTGCCTGGAGTCTTCGCTTCCCAGTCTCACCATACCTGGCTACAAAAAAGCTGTCTCTACTCCACCATCTTGCTCTGCCTCCTCTTCTTTTTCTTTTTCTAGAGAAAATATCTTTTTATATTGTATGGGGTGGACTCAAACTTCTGAGCTCAAGGGATTCTCCCTTTCTTGGCCTCCTGAGTAGCTAAAACTACAGGTGCAGCCACTGTGCCCAGCTACTAATTTCCTTATAATGTATAAGTACTTCTGTTTAAAGCAGGTATACTCTGGATGTCAACTGTCTTCCTCACACTGATATGTCTTAAGGCAGCCAGATTATACCTCTCTTTCCACCTGTACAGATCTTCAAGGGCTCTGTACCACCTATGTTACGTTGATTCTGAAGTTTAAACTTACATAGTCAACCTAAATTCCCATTATTTTCTTGATTCATTTAATTGTACATGTGTTAGTCATTCATTTGACAACCACAATATGTACCATGCATTAATACGAGAATCCAACGATGAGTGGGATGCATATCTTACTCTTAATTCAACATTCCTATTTTCATTCCCTTTCCCTTCCTACCTAATCTTTGACTGTCCATAGTTTCTTTTGCCTTTCCTGAGAACTCAAAGTGACCTGTTACATCCTCTCGACTTTTTCATAATTGATAATAAGGTATGTTTCTCATATTCACTGCACATGACTAGCAGTGTGCTTTGCATAAATTTTTTCAATCTATTGTCATAACAAAGATATGAAAACCATGAAACCAACCCTACTTTGTAGAAGCAGCAGCTATAATTTAGGCAAAATTTTGTCATAAAGCAGAGACCACACAGAGTCATGACGCTGAAGCTCACCACTTCCCTACTGGATGTGTATTTACTTACCACTTAATTATTTTCTCCCATATTTATCTTGTAACTAGCAAATACATCATTCATTTCTGTGCATTCATTACTTCAGGCAAGTAAATATGTATCCCATTTATATTTATAGGTTTTTAGTAGACAGCTTTTGTGGTCTAATAATTATATACCTACACCCAATATCTTCAAGCTTGGATCTCGAAAATCAAGTTTTCATTAAATATTTATATTTTCATTACTATAGCATAGATTTTTTTAAATAAAAAAGCAATAACTCTAAATCTATACAGCATGCAATCCATTCACTTCCCTCTTTCATCTCAATAATTCAGTAATAAAGTAATTAAACACACTTTTCATGATTTCAGCCCTTACACACAGAAATTCTTTTAATGAATTAATGAGATTGAAAATAGATTCTGTGGTCATGTTCCACAGGATACATTTACTAGCATTCTAACAATTTTCTAAATATAATTACATTTAGATAAACAATCCAAGTAGTTATAAATTTACACATTTTAGTGCTATACATGACAAGGTATAATGAAAGTAAACATGCTATTCCTCTATTATACAAGAATTGCAGACTAAAATTTCTGATGAAAAATTTCTGGGAAGATGGCCGACTAGTAGCAACCCTTGGCAGAGGCTCCTGATCAGAGAGAGAAAAACTGGACAGAATCATACTCTATGAAGCCAAAGGTGGGGAGCTGTCCAAATCCTATAGACTAGAGCTACAAATCCTATAGACTAGAGGACAGAAGATCCCTCCTCCAAGTGGGAGGCCCACCATGGACTCTCTGTGAGTGAGCAGGGAAAAAAAGACCTCTCATTTTACCTCACTGGAGAAAGTCGCTAAACCCTGGGTCTCTTTCTCTGAGGAGGGCCCACTTATGAATGTAGACACCACCTCACCAGGCATAAAATTTTCCCCCACAATTCCAAACTCCCAGTCCACCCTTCCTACCTCACATGGCAGTCTGAAGTTCTGCCCCCTACAGAGCACAGAGTGCTTGGTCTTTTCCTGAGAGCTCTGGGCATAGTGTGGACCACCGACCATCAGGATGGAAACTATGACTAGTGGGGAAGAAAGAGGGTATGGGAAGATAGGGACACTTGGCAGGAGGAGGAGCAGGGCCCTAGTTATGACTTTGCCCAGCCAGTGGTGGTGTTGACCCTTGGTTAGAGCTATGCCTGGTGGGAGGGGGTGCATAACCTCCAGCTCTGATGATGCCCATAGTGGGAGACTGGTTGCCCAGTGTGGACTGAGTTTGGCGGGCAGGGTTGGTCCCCAGCCCCCACTGGGCCTGCATGCTGAGGCTTGCTATGTGTGGACTTAGACCTGAGGGCAAGGACATGGTCCCCTGACTCCAACAGAATCCTTGGGGAGAGACCAGCTGGGTGTGGACCTACACCTGAGGGAAGGACATGTTCCCTGACTCCAACAGAGCCAGCAAGCCTCTGGGAGCAGACTGAGGCCTGTAGGCAGGGGCATGGTCCCCTGACTCCAGCTGGGCCTGTAAGCAGATGCTAGCTGAATGTGGACTGAGACCTGTGGGCAGAGTGTGGTCCCCTGACTCCAACAGAGCCATCAAACAGAGAATTGCTGGGTGTGGACCGAGACTAGTGGGCAGGGGCATGGTCCCCTGACTCCAATTGTGCTGTTGGAGACCCTTGAATCCCTCTCTGTTGAGCAGGATTTGCACTTCCTGAGATAATTTAATTGGAACTTGTGTCTGAGCTATCCACCCAGGGACACTGAGGTTGACCTTCGAAGTTCTGTAGTGGAAATGAACTGAAGGGTGGGGACTGGGTGCTACAGCTGTCTGTATCTCTTCATAGCTGAGATTTAAACCTACTACTGTGGCTTTTTAGGATAGAATAGAGGTTGGCTGATAACAAAAGAGAACTAGCTTGTGCTATCTCACCAAGTAGGTCCTCAGAGTCTCCAGAAAAAAACTCTGAAAGGGGCCCTGCTAAGGTTGTAGGAGAAAAGCCACAATTACAAAGCCTAGCTCTTTGGCAAGGGGCTGATTATCTCTACGATGTGGAAACTCCAATTCAATCTCACCTCACCAGTTCTAATAACCAATTGGTGGAAAATAAACATGGTGCAGACTCAACAGAAGAACTATGGCAATATGAATAACCAGAGTAGATCAGCCCCCCCAAAGGAATGACAAAGGAGGTACAACTGAAGATACCATGCATAAGCAAATAGCTGAAATGTCCAAAATTGAATTCAGAATATGGATGGCAATTAGAATGGATCACCATTCTAAGATAAATAGAATGGAAGAAAAGTTAGAAATTGAAATCCAAAGAGTAGTTCCAAAGTTGACTCAAGAAATTTATGAATTCAAAGATGAAGTCACTAAAGATATGGACACAAAGAGAAAAGAGATAGCAGAGCTCAAGGAAATTAAGAAGTAAGTCAAGGAGCTCCAAAATACAGGAGAAACTTTCAGTAATAGAATTGACTAGGAAGAAAAAAGGATCTCTGAAACAAAAGACAAAGCTTTAGAATGTTCCCAAATGCTCAAAGAGGCAGACAAATGGAGAGCAAAAATGGATCATTCTCTGAGTTGTGGGATCACTCCAAAAGATCAAGTATTTGTCTTACAGGAATTCCTAACGGAGAAGAGAATGGTCCTAAAGGTACAGATGCTCTACTTCAAGAGATTATGGTGGAGAATTCCCAAGCATTGGAAGAGATACAGAAATGTAGATGGTAGACAGTTCAGAAGCCCATCAAGATTCAATCCAAATAAAGCATCTCCTATACACATTGTGATTAACCGCCAAAGTTAAGACAAAGCAGAAAATTCTGCAAACAGCCAGATGTAAGAAAAGCATAACCTACAAAGGGATAAATATAAGAATGACTCTCTCAGCTGAAACATTTCAACCCAGAAGAGTATAGTCATCAACCTTCAGTCTCCTAAAACAAAACCATTTTCAGCCTAGGATCCTGTATCTAGCTAAACTGAGTTTCATTTGTGATGGAGAAAACAAATACTTTAATGACATACACATGCTGAAGAAATTTGCCATAACTAAACCAGCTCTCCAGGATATTCTCAGACTCATCCTCCACATGACCAGAACAATGCTCTACCACCAAAGTAAACCACTCAGAAACTTTTGAACAAAACCTAACTTCAACAGTGGTGAAAGGATTAAAAATGTCCACTGTACATCTGAAAAACATGACACCCAAAACACAACCAGGCTTATCAATTCTCTCAATTAATGTGAATGGTTTCAATTGTCCTCTAAAAAAGCACAGACTGGCTAACTGGATACATGAACTCAAACCAGATATCTGATGTATACAAGAATCTCATCTTTAAAGCAGTGGTTCTCAACCTTCCTAATGCCACAGCCCTTTAATACAATTCCCATGTGTTGCAACCCACAGGTTGAGAACTGCTGCCTTAAAGGATAAAAATAGACTTAGGGTGAAGGAATGGACATCTACAATACAGATAAATGGTAACCAAAATAAAGCAGGGGTTGCAATTTTAGTTGCAGATGCAACTGGCTTTAAACCAACAAAGATAAAGAAAGATAAAGATTGTCACTACATATTTGTCAAGGGAAACACCCAACATGAAGAGATTTCGATAATTAATATTTATGCACCCTACCAGAATGCTCCTCAATTTATAAAGCAAACCCTAATGGATATGAGTAACTTGATATCTTCCTGCACTATAATAGTTGGACAAACTGACAGTTTTGGATACATCCTCTAAGAAGAAACTAAACAAGGAAATATTAGACTTAAACCTGACAATAGAAAAAAAGAACTTAACAGACCTCTACAGAACATTTCATCCTAATAAAACTGAATATACATTCTTCTCATCAGCCCATGGGTCATCCTCCAAAATTGATCATACCCTAGGACACAAGTCTAACCTCAGCAAATTTCAAAGAATAGAAATTTTTCCTTGTATCTTCTCAGACCACCATGGAATAAAAGTTGAACTCAACAGCAACAGGAATCTTCATACCCAAACAAAGTCATGGACACTAAGTAATCATAGGCTAAATAATAGCTGGGTCAAAGACAGGACTAAGAAGGAAATCACCAAATTTTTAGAACAAAATGATAATAAAGACACAAATTATCAAAACCTGTGGGATACTACAAAGACAGAGGGAAATTTATAGCATTGGAAGCCTTCATCAAGAAAACAGAAAGAGAGGAAGCCAGCAACTTAAGGAATCATCTCAAGCAACTGGAAAAGGAAGAACATTGCAACTCCAAACCCAGCAGAATAAAAGAAATAACCAAAATTAGGGCAGAATTAAATAAAATTGAAAACAAAAGAATCATTCAGAAGATCAACGAAACAAAAAGTTGGTTTTATGAAAAGTTTAATAAAATTGATAAACCTTTGGCCAACCTAACCAGAAACAGAAAAGTAAAATCTTTAATATTGTCTATCAGAAATGATAAAGGAGAAATAACAACAGACAACTCAGAAATTCAAAAAAATCCTCAGTGATTACTACAAAAAAGTCTGTTCCCAGAAATATGAAAATCTGAAGGAAATGGACCAATGCCTGGAAGCACTCCACCTTCCTCCACTCAACCAGAAAGAATTAGAAATCTTGGGGCAGCACCTGTGGCTCATATCAGAGGTGGTGGGTCAAACCCAGCCCCTGGCCAAAAACTGGAAAAAAAAAAAAGGAAATCTTGAATAGACCTATATCAATCATTCAAATAGCATCAACAATACAAAATATCCCCAAAGAAGACAAGTCTGGGACCAGATGGCTTCGCATCAGAATTCTATCAAACTTTTCAAGAGAATCTAGTACATACATTTTACAAACTTTTCCAAAGCATAGGGGGAAAAAGGAATTTTCCCAGCACATTCTATGAAGCAAATAACACCCTGATCCCCAAATCAAGAAAGTATCTAACAAAGAAAGAAAATTATAGACCAATATCATTAATGACTATTGCTTCAAAAATATTCAATAAGATCTTAGCAAACAATGGGGGGAGGGAGGGAGATTGGTGGGGTCACCTCTATGGTTTATCTTACATGGGCACAAGTGAATCTTTCTAAAAGCAGAGTATGAATGTTTCAACTCAATAACTAAGAAAATGACATGAAGGTTATCTTGACCAGTTTGATGAGAGTATTTCAAAATGTACATGAAAACAGCACACTGTACCCCATGATTGCATTAATGTACACAGTTATGCTATAAGAAATAAAAAAAATAAAGAGTTAAAAAAAAAAGATCTTAGCAAACAGAATTCAACAACACATAAAAAATTACACACCATGATCAAGTTGGTTTTATTCCAGGGTTATAGGTTTGGTTCAACATATGCAAATCTATCAGTATAATACATCACATCAATAAAATAAAAAACAAAGACCACATGAATCTCTCAATTGATGCAGAAAAAAGATTTTGATAATATCCAGCATCCTTTCATGATACGAACACTTAAGAAAATAAGCATAGAAGGGACATTTCTTAAACTGATAGAGGTCATCTACAGCAAACCCACAGCCAATATCATATTGAATGGAATAAAACTAAAAACATTTCCACTCAGATCAGGAACTAGGCAAGGATACTCACTGTCTCCACTGCTATCAACATAGTAATGGAAGTCTTAGCCATCACAATCAGGCAAGAGAAGGGGATCAAGTGTATCCAAATAGGGTCAGAGGAGATCAAACTCTCACTCTTCACTGATGATATGATCCTATACCTGGAAAATCCCACAGACTCAACTTCAAAACTCTTAGAAGTGATCAAGGAATACAGCAGTGTCTCAGGATAATCAATACATACAAGTCAGTAGCTTTTATATATGCCAACAATAGTCAAGCTGAAAAAACAATCAAGGACTCTATTCCTTTTACAATAGTACCAAAGGAGATGAAATATCTGGGAATTTACCTAACAAAGGAGGTGAAAGACCTCTATAAGGAGAACTATGAAACTCTGAGCAAAGAAATAGCTGAAGATGTTAACAAATGGAAAAACATACCAGGTTCATGACTGGGAAGAATAACATTGTTAAAATGTCTATACTTCCCAAAGCAATCTACATATTTAATGCAATCCCTATTAAAGCACCATTGTCATACTTTAAAGAGCTTGTGAAAATAGTACTTCATTTTACATGGAATCAGAAAAAACTCTCAAATAGCAAATACATTACTCAGAAATAAGAACAAATTAGGAGGTATTGCATTACCAGACTTCAGGCTATCCTATAAATCTATAGTGATCAAAACAGCATGCTACTGGTACAAAAACAGAGTGGTAGATTTATGGAATAGAATAGAGAACCAAGAGATGAACCCAGCTACTTATCATCATTTGATCTTTGACAAGCCTATCAAAAATATACACTGGGGGAAAGACTCCCTATTTAACAAATGGTGCTGGGTGAACTGGCTGGTGACCTGGAGAAGACTGAAACTGAACTCCCACCTTGCACCATTAACAAAAATTGATTTTCACTGGATAAAAGATTTAAACTTAAGACATAAACTATAAAAATACTAGAAGAGAGTGCAGGGAAAACACTGGAAGAAATTGACCTGGAAGAATATTTTATGAGGAGGATCCTCATAAAATTAAAGCAATTAAAGCAACACCAAAAATACATTACTGGGATCTGATCAAACTAAAAATATTTTGTACAGCCAAGTACAAAGTACAAGTACTAAGTAAAGCAAACAGACAAACCTCAGAATAGGAGAAGATTTTTCTGGGTTATGCTTCTGACAAAGGTCTGATAAGTAGAATCTACAGAGAACTCAAACTAAGTTCAATAAGAAAAGAACAAATAACACCATTTCTATGTGGGCAAAGCATTGAACAGAAACTTCTCTGATAAAGACAGACTCATGGCCTACAAACACATGAAAGAATGCTAATCATTCTTAATCATCAGAGAAATGCAAGTCAAAGCCACTTTGAGATATCATCTAACTCCAGTAACATTAGCCCAAATCACAAAATCCCAAAACTACAGATGTTGGTGTAGATGTGGAGAGAAAGGAACACTTCTACACTGCTGGTGGGAATGCAAGCTAATATGACCTTTTTAGAAAGAAGGTTGGAAAATACTCAAGGAACTAAAAGTTCACCTACCATTCGATCCTGCAATTCCTCTAGTAGGTATATACCCAGATGATCAAAAATTATTTTACAACAAAGACATTTGTACCAGAATGTTTAATGAAGCCCAATTCATAATAGCCAAGACATGGAAATAGCCCAAGTGCCCATCGACCCATGAATGGATTAACAAATTGTGGTATATGTACACCATGGAATACTATGCAGCCAAAAATATAAGGAGACTTCACATTTTTTGTTTACCTGAATGGAACTGGAACATATTCTTCTTAGTAAAGTATCTCAAGAATGGGGGGGAAAAGTATTCAATGTACTCAATACTATTACGAAATCAATATATAATCAACTACACATCCATGTAATGGTAAAACATAACTATAGTCTGGAAAGTAGAAGGGAAGAGGATAGAGAGGGGAGGGGAAGGTGGAGGTGGAAGGAGGGAGGGTATTTGGAGGGACCTCACCTAATGTGCATGATGCAGTGACACATTTCAAAACTATTAAGAAAAGAGTATAATTGTGATGGATGTGTTATTTAGTTCAATGTCAGCATTTCACATTGTATAACAAATCAGTACACTCAACCCCATAAATGCATCAATGTACACAGTTATGATTTAAGAAAAACAAAATAAAATAAAATTTCTAATGAAACGATTTCTTTATTAAAGAAAAGGAAGCTATTAATGGCTCACTTAAAATATCAATGTTTTAATTAGCATTGGGCAAAATCATCAGTGCAAACATCTATTGGTAGTTAATGCCAACATAACACCAAACTTTCATTTACCACGTACATTTGATTAGGAGTGAATTTCATATCAAGCACATCAACCAGCTACTCTATGACTTCTTTTCCCCAACTGAAATTATTGGGTGTTGAATTGTGCGAATCTTTTTGGTTCTAAACTTAAACTTCTGGCTTCCTGAGCAAGGGAAAGAAAACATAGCTTTTTAAAAATGCTATAAAAATTTGACTGTAATCTATTTGATTAGTTATATAAGTGTATTTATTGTTTATTATCTGAAGATACCATAAGGAGATTGAGATCAATGTCAAAGTAGAATTCACCTCCACCCCCCCTACTCACCTCACTACTGTGAAATAACAGCTTTGGGGGGAAATAACATATATAAATCAACTTTCTTTATTAATACAAGTTGTGGAACTTTGATTAAAAGATGTCAATTCATATCATTGTTGCTAACCCTGCCTACACATCCATAAGCCATAGATTTTCTTTTTTTTTTATTTTAATTAACCTTAATGTTTACCTTTTTTATTTTTTTATTAAGTCATAGCTGTGTACATTAATGCTATCATGGGGTACAGTGGGTTGTTTCTATATACAATTTGGAATACTTTCATCCAAGTGGTTAACATTTTCGAAGGCATTATGACTTATCTCTTCTCTACTTCTGTTAGAAAGAAAGACAGCCCTAACTTTGCCAAATAGGAAATGCCATTGCTCTTTTCACAGTGATTGGGCACTAATAATATTTATTCATTTCACTTCCATTCCCCATCCCTCAAATCTAAGCATTGGTTTTAAGAGAAAGTCTGTGTCTTATCATCAGCTCAGTCACAGGTTCAGTTTTCACTTTTGAAATTACATTGTAATGCAATGTGCAGGTGGCATTTATTCAACATTGGTTTTAATTCACACCCACACAGAGAATTTCTTCTGTAAATTCCAAAGCAATGTCGTTACAGCATCATAATGTATAAAACTCAGGATTAATGCTTTCCTAGTCTTCCATGCAAGCTATACAATACCATAATTTCACAAGCGCTGGAACAATTGTGGTAATGCTACTTAAGGAACTGCCAAGTGGGTGATGTGGGTGGCACTGAAAATGGTAGAAAAGATGGATCAACATTTGATCCTATGAATCCTATTACTAGATATCTACCCAGAAGAACAGAAATCACTTTGCCACAAGGACATTTGCACTAGAATCTTTATTGCAGCCCAATTCACAATTGCCAAGATGTGGAATCGACTCAAGTGCCCATCAACTCATGAATGGATTAATAAATTATGGCATGTGTACACCATGGATACTATTCAGCCATAAGAAAAGATGGAGACTTTACATCTTCTGTGATTACCTGGATGGAGGTGAAACACATTCTTCTCAGTAAAGTATCTCAAGAATAGAAAAACAAGTATCCAATGTACTCAATACTAACATGAAACCAATATGTAAACAACTACATGCCCACAAGAAAGAAAAATACAATGTAGTGCAGCAAGGGGGAAGGGAGTGGTGGGAGAGGACAGGGGGAAAAGGGAAGGCAGAGGGGAGGAAGAGGAGGGAGGGTGACTGGCGGGATCTCACCTAACACGTGCACAGTGAGGGTGCTCACCACACCCCCTGGGAGGAGGGGCTCAACTATAACTTGAACTTTACCTTAGAAATGAAAACATGTAACCTAAACATTTTTACTCTCCTATAAATCTGAAATAAAAAAGAAAAAAAAAGTTGGATTAACTGTCAGAATTCTAAACTAGAACCAGAGACTATATGAACTCTGAATTCACCAATGGTTGCCAGAGGTTGGGGTGAGAGGACTTGGAGGTATTTTACACAGACACTGCCTAAGAGGCAATAGAAAAAACCCACAAAGTGACCCTTACCAGTTATGGAAAAGAAATGTGCAAGTTTCAAAAACTTTAAAAGGAGAGAGAAAAAAAGAAAACAACTTTTATTCCACATCTTTGAAGCATTTTGAAGCTTACATGTAAAAACCACCTTTGTTCTGGAAATAATAACTAGGTTTGTATTCATATAGCACCAGGAAGAGCAGCAAGGAAAAAAATACATGTGTCTGAAAGGGAACCTGTCAGAGATAGCCTCAAAAATGAATCTGGTTTACAGATTTGGAGGCAGACTGTTGTTTACTAATTACTGAGCCTTTATTTATTAAAAAAAATTCAATATTTTTCTATGTTTATTCATAAGAAAATAGCTGAAAAAATAACACTTAAGTTGGTAAAATCCATTTATTTTCCTGCCTTTCATGTGCCTGTGTATCCATGCTTTATTTGACCAATGTTTTCTGGAAAATGTTTTGTTATGATACTGTTTCCCCTAGAAACTGGCTGTGTAATTTTGATTTATTTGTTTGGCAATATCTGAACAAAAGCAATGGGAGAGACTAAGAGAACCAAGTTTCTTTCATTTTCCAGAAATTTTAACCTGAGCAATAAGTGCCTAATTACATAAAGGAAAGGGTGATTTGAGGTACCCATATGTATACACACAAGAGCTAAACTTCTATATTTACATACTCTTAGGTGCAGCCAAAGTAGTATGATTTTCCAGAAATCAATAGTTTTATGGATCCAATAATTCTTGATAACTTTATATCTATTAATTAAGAGGTGTTAAGGGATACACAGCTGTATCATGTGGAGTTACTAAATTGGATCAACAGGTGAGCAAGAAATTTCTCAGCTGTGACTCTAAAATATTGTCAAAATAGCCAGAGTTATTCTTATATAAAAAATAAATGTCATTTTTTGGCAGTTAATTTTGAAAAAGTGAACTGCTCTCCCGAAAGCGAAATTCTCACACCAGAAATTAAGTTAAATTTTATTAATTTGGCAAATGCTCTTCGAGGTAAGATTCCCTGGCATCCTTTCACGTGGTTCTGAAATATAATGGAGATGGGGAATCCACCCACCGGCAGTGTCTGAAGCAGCAGACTCTGGCTCCACAGCTGAAGATGAGAGTGCAGAAGATATTCTGATTAGGTGCTCGTGTTTTAGCTGAGATCTTGAAGACTCAACTGGAAGGTTTCATCTGACTTTTTCAGAGATTTGACCTCAACTAATAACTTGTCTGTGATGTTACTACAGAGACAACTGCTTTCCTCCTCAGCAGTGTTAGCAAATTAGAAGCTTGATACTTATATTTTATCCATCATTGGAATACACTTTCCACTCAAGTGTGAAAGTGAAGAAACACAGTAACACCAAGAACTGTCTCTAAAAGTTGATCAGTTAAACATATGTCCTGCATTGATCTATTTCTGTGTTTCATTACTATGAAAGGTTTTAAATATTTTCTGTCATTTTAATATAATTTTACTCGATTTCCAACAAGTTCAAATCATAACTATCCTTTTATGGTCAGGATGATAATTGTTAACTTTCAGGCAGAAATGAATGTTTCATATGGTGATTTAAAACTATACTGGAGAATAATTCCCTGAGACTGACTAATTATATTTAAAACACTACAGATTTCTTTGTTTGGTCATAAAAGGAAATGATCCATGTCCTACACAAAAATGTTCTTGCCTCATTTGTGTCAAGTTCATACACATTTTGCATTTTTTAATGACAACAACGTGAGAGGAAAAACAGATCAATAGTTGAAGCAGAAAAAAGCAAAAGTTGAGCTTCAGGACAACTCCAGTCAAATCAGTGAACCCAAGCTTTCTATTTTGAACAGATGTTGCATACCTTTTCCAAGGATTGAACAGGTTTTCGTACCCACGTGGTCTATTTGTATTGCACTTGGCTTGTTTTCAAACTTCTATGAAATGACAGAGTTTGAACCAAAAGGAACATTTGATTATGACAACATCATGAGCTATGTTAGTATGTATGTTACTTTGTTCATCTGACCAGCATAATGAACTGAAATTTGAACTTGGAGATCACGAGTCATTTTTCATCTAACTTTTCTATGCAATAAAAAAGACGAGTTGAGGAAAATCCTGCTGTTACCTTATTGCCAGGGCTTCATTCTCTGTGGGACATGGAGCCCACTGTTGGCATGAAGATTATCATTTTTTTACACCTGTCTAGATGTTGGTTAAAAAAAAAATCTGTTTTTTACCTACCAAAACACTAAAACAGCAAAATTGCATCACACAATTTATCTACACACCTGCTCATGAATTTTTAAGCAAGTGATGCCATAATGCATTTAGAGGTACACACAGTCAAGATTCTCTTGAAGGCTGATGCAGAAGATAAAATTATATTCAAAAATAAGGAATCAGTTAACATCGCCAATGTAGTGTGTTGGTTTATTTCTAGTAATGCAGATGAGGTAGTTTACCTGTCTACAGATAGTCTGCTGTGCCCTCGTCCTCTGCTGGTCCCTGAATTACTTTCCTCAAGCATCAGCCAATATATGACATTGGCTATATTGACATTCAGGGCCAATTTTAGTTCCCTGCTTAGGGCTTGAACATAACACTGAAAAGACTGTAAATTTCAAAATACCTACTTTTTCTTTTGGATCGTCCTCTCCAGGGGGTTGACAGTAAAAGCTGGGGTTATAAACCCAACAGAAAACCTAATTCTGCAGGACCCTTCACGTCAGGGCCTGAACAACGCATCATATATATTATTACTGTAATCTCACAACCAGAAGAAAAGAGAAATGGCCCATACAGGGAAGAGCATGGCATCACTTTCTTATAGGTATTAAATGACTCAATGATGATGTTGGGCTCAGGTTTTGTCAAGATTCGGAGACACTGGGGTGTAACAGACATTCTTAAGGAAAAAAACATTGGATAGAGACAACAAGGGACAGAAGTCAAACTTCAACTCCATGGTTTCAGACAGGTGCCACCAAGGTGAGAAAAGCATTAATGTAATCTGTGCATAATAAACAGCCTTTCTCTCTAAGATTTCCTAAATCAACCGTGTTATCAGTGAACTAAAAGAAAGGTCTTTTTACTTCCTGATTTCACCAAAAAAGACAAGGAACTATTAATCTCACCTCTTCTGTGAATGTTCATCCACTTTCTAGGTTACTTTAAGATGTCTCTCTGGCTGTCCTCTACATACTGACATTTATTTGTAGGTATTTCCATGACACATCACAGATAGGGTTTTATTGCCAATAGGTTTTCATGACATATGAGTCATATCATTATAGTAGGAGATATACTAGCCTGTTTATCCCAAAGAGAGTTTACCTTAAGAGTATAGAGAAATATGGAAACAATCAATGGAGTAAACAGACAACCTACAGTATGGGAGAAAATACTCATAAGCTACCCACCCAGTAAACAGTTAATAACCAGAATTTACAAAGAACCCAGTCAGGCAAATCAGCAAGACTAAAACAAAAAACCCTATTAAAAAGTCAAGTCAGCAAAAGATGTGAACAGAAGCATCTCAAAATCAGAGAGACGAATGATTGATAAACACATGAATAAATACTCCATGTCATTAATTATCAAAGAAATTCAAAGTAAAACCATAGGGAGATATCATCTTAGCCTGGTCAGGACAGCTTTTATTAAAGAGCACAAAAACAACAGATGCTGGCATGGATGCAGAGAGAAAGGAGCACTTAAACACTGTTAGTAGAACTGAAAATTAGTACAACCTCCATGGAAAACAATATGGAGATTCCTCAAAGAACTAAAAGTAGACCTACCATTCAATTTAGCAATCCCACTATTGGCATCTAGTCAAAGCAAAAGAAATCATTTTATTAAAGAGACACCTGCCCTCCAATGTTTGTTGAAGCACCATTCACAGTTGCAAAGATGTGGAATCAACCTAAGTGCCCATCAATTCATAAATGGATTAATAAACTGTGGTGCATGTACACCAGGGAGTAGGACTCACCTATAAACAAAAGACAAAACAATATGGATGGAACTGGAGACCATTCTCCTAAGAAAAATATCTGAAGAATGGAAAAAAAGCACCACATGTGCTTGTTGTTAAACCTGAACTAACCTATGAAGACACATGTGCAAAGGGAAGTAAAGCTCAGTGGAAATCATCCGGGGGAGGCAGTAAGCGGGCAGGGGGAAAACACTGTGCAGTGGGTGATATGAGCACAGTCTGGCGATGGGCACACCTATAACCAGGACTTCAGCATTACACAAGGGATCCCCATAACCTAAGACACTTGTACCCCCCTCATATTTTGAAAGTTTAAGAAATATAACACAACCAAAAATAAATTTTTTCTAGGCTGGACTTATGCATTGCCTACCTGCATCACTCAAGAATATATTTATTCCTCATAAATGTTATCTTCTCAATAATTAAATGCAGCATATACAGAGGGACTCATGCTAAAAAGGAGAATCTAATTCCCAGATTTATGAAGGAACCTGAGATTCTGAATTTCTACGACACTGACAGGGGATGCTGAAATCTTGGGTCTGCATATCACATTTTGACAAGCAAGCATTTAACTTACCAGGACAAGTTATCGAATGCAGATACCAGAAATTTGGTTTCAAATGCCAGATCTCTGGAGATCTAACTGAAAGATTCAATGCACTTCATTCATCTGTTTCTGGCTCATTTGTGCTATTATAGAAGTGTTTATCTCAACGCAGTGAAATCCATATTTGGGAAGTGGGACACATCACCAGGTTTCTTGAAACATTAAACTTAGATGTAGGTAACCATGCTATTCCATCCTTTTAATATTGTATTGTTCACTCATTTTTAAGGGAGCACATGCTAAGGATATATGCCTGTGAGTTAGTGCCAAGAACTCTGGAAGGACTTTTTCTCTGTAAAGTCCTTTGCTCACTGCTTGAAGACCCTCAGTGCCCCTCGCTGTGTAACAAGACAGCTCAGACTCTAGCTGCATCCAACCTGGCTCCAATTGGCGTCAGTCTCAGAGAGATCCTCGGTGGGTCCCCGGCTTCCAGCTTCCCCGCACAGCTGTTCACAGTTGATAATGAACACAGTCAATAATCTTTTATTTTTATTTTTTTCTACAACACCCCATCTCTACCAAGTGCAATTCCCTTTTTGGCTTTTGATTGTGGCGGGGAGAACAGGAGAGCATGTGCCACATTGGAACTTCATATGCCAAGGTCCAAAATTGTTGTAGTAACCTTGACAGAACAGCAGTGTCTTGGAAGAGTGGGTGTACATGCCATCAAAGGCGCTTTGCTAATATTCAGGCATACTATTTACAATAGCAGAAAGGAGTAGTAGGTTTCATGCGTGCAGTCATATTTTTCCAACATATTGTTTATAGTTATCCACACAAAATCATCTTTTAACTCTATTGAAGTGTCCCTCCATGAACTATTTCTATGCTGTGTACTCTCCCATGAATTTATTAAATGAAAAATAAGGCTCCATAATATATTACTGTGAGCCATTTATCAGCTATCATTTTTAATTAAATAATGCGAGCACTGATAATTTTTAGAATAACAATGCAGTTAAGACTTTTCTAAAATCAAACTTTTTGGAAACAAATTTCATTGACTAACAATGCACAAACGTAAATTGAGTATTTTGGGTTTATTCCCTGCACACTTTTTCCTTGTATTCTTTTTCCCTCTTTTTTATTTTTTGGAATTCATCAGGAGTACAAAGAATTAGGTTATACTGATTACGTGTGTTAGATAAAGTCCCTCTTGTAATTGTGTCCCTCTCCCAAGAGGTGTGCCACACACCATGACCCTCCCCCAGCCCCTCTCCTCACCTGCTCATTCCCCTGACCCTACCCTGCCCCTTGAATTAGCTCATCTGCTGCCTTCATATTAGAATAGAGTACTTTGGCTTCTTGCTTCTCCATTCTTGTGATGCTTTACTAAGAGGGATGTGTTCCACCTCCATCCAGGTTAACACAAAAGATGTGAAGTCTTCATCTTTTAGTGGCTGAATAATATTCCTTGGTATACATATACCACAGGTGGTTAATCCATTCCTGGGTTGATGGGCATTTAAGTTGTTTCCACTTTTTGGTGATTATAAATTGAGCTGCAATAAATAGTCTAGTGCAATGTCCTTATGAAAAAATGATTTTTTTCTTCCGGGTATATGCCTAGTAATGGGATCACAGGATCCGTTGGGAAGTCTAATTTGAATTCTTTGAGGATTCTCCATACTTCCTTCCAAAAAGGAAGTTGTATTAGTTTGCAGTCCCACCAGCAGTGTAAAAGTGTTCCCTTCTCTCCACATCTACACCAGCATCTGTAGCTTTGAGACTTTGTGATGTGGGCCATTCTCACTGGAGTTAGGTGATATTTCACTGGGTTTGATTTGAATTTCTCTGATGATTAGGGATGATAAACATTTTTTCAAATGTTTGTTAGTCATTCATTTGTCTTCTTTAGAGAAGGCTCTATTCCTCTCTCTTGCACAGTGATATATGGGATTGTTAGGTCTTCTTTTGTTGATTAATTTGAGTTACCTATAGATCTTAGTTATCAAGCTTTTGTCTGATTCATAACATGCAAATATCTTTTCTCATTCAGCAGCTTACCTGTTTGCTTTGGTTGTTGTTTCCTTAGCTGTATGAAAGCTTTTTGGTTTAATTAAGTCCCATTTGTTTATTTTTATTGTTGTTGCAATTGCCATGACGTCTTCTTCATAAAATCTTTCCCCAGGACAATATCTTCTAATGTTTTCACCACACTTTATTCAAGAATTTTTATTGTTTCATGCCTTAGATTTAAATCTTTTATCCATCTTGAATCAATTCTTGTAAGTGGTAAGAGGTGCAGGTCCAGTTTCAGTCTTTTACATGTGGGTATCCAGTTCTCCCAGCATAATTTATTGAATAGTGATTCTAATACTTATGAAGCATCAAACAGACTGCAGTGAAAATAGATTGAACACCATCAGAAAATAACCAGGAATGAATCAAGCACACTTCAGTTTTCATCCTGACTCCTTTCTATCAAGTTACAGCAT
The DNA here is from genome assembly GCF_000181295.1 of Otolemur garnettii. Classification (NCBI taxonomy): domain Eukaryota; kingdom Metazoa; phylum Chordata; class Mammalia; order Primates; family Galagidae; genus Otolemur; species Otolemur garnettii. The sequence goes on from NW_003852456.1 coordinate 10,237,942, forward strand.
CAGATTAAGATTCAAATTTGAGCAACCTTCAAAAAAAGAAAAGAATTTTTCCGACAATTGCTTTTCATATTAGGCAATGACAGATATAATCCTTAATCCTAATATTAATCTGTACAACTGAGGCTCCAATCATTAGCAGTTAGAAATTTAACATTATTTTTTAAATCAGCATTATAATGCTGGTAAATAAAAAGGTAATTACTACATGTTAAAATCCATAACTTCACACCTATAAATTCAGATTTTCAGTCCGTCCAGAGCAGGACCTGTCAACAACATATATAATCAAGGATTCTCAATAATATTCTCCCAGGCAGATTTATAGTAACAGCAAACATTGGCAGATTATCTAGCCTCCATTAACCACCTGCAGGCACAATCTATTAATCCTAGGAATTTGGACCAAAGGGCATTGCTAAAGCTTTCTGGAAAGTAATAGGCTACAATTCTTTTTCTTACCTAACTGGCATAACTAGGATGTTCAGTGCCATGTTGAGCAGAGGTGGTGAATGTGTGCACACTTGCCTTGCTCGCAATCATAAAGAAAAAGCTTCTTTACAATGTGATGTGACCAATGGGTTTGTTAAATATGGATTTCACTGCATTGAGATAAACACCTTTATACCTAGTTGAGAGATTTTATGATCAAAGAATGTTGGATGTTATCAAATGCTTCTTTCTATCTACTAAAATGATCACATGGAATATATCCATTTCTTCCAGATGACCAAATTTGCTGGTGTACAACTGTTCGTAATAGCCTGTTACAATCATTTGCGTTTCTGTGTCATCAGCTGTAATGCTGCCTTTTTCATTTCTGACTTTTTTTTTTTTTTTTTGCCAGGGCCAGGTTTGAACCTGCCACCTCCGGTATATAGGGCCAGCGCCCTACTTCTTTGAGCCATAGGCACCACCCTATTTTTTTTTTTTGAGACAGAGCCTCAAGCTGTCACCGTGGGTATGCTGTTGTGGCATCACAGCTCACAGCAACCTCAAACTCCTGGGCTTAAGCAATTCTCTTGCCTCAGTCGCCCAAGTGGCTGGGACTATAGGCACCCGCCACAATACCTGGCTATTTTTTGTTGCAGTTGTCATTGTTGTTTAGCTGACCCAGATGGGGTTCGAACCTGCCACCCTCAGTGTATGTGGCTGGCGCCATAACCACTGTGCTATGGGTGTGAGTCATTCATTTCTGATTTTATAAGTCTTCTCTTTTTTTTTTCTTAGTATCCTTCTATAATGACCTTCTTTGTCTCTTCCTACAGTTTTTGATTAAAGTCTATTTTATCTAATATAAATGTGGCTATACCTGCTTGATTTTGTTTGCACATATCTTTTTCCGTCCCTTCCCTGTTAATCATGTTTTTCTTTAACATGGAGGTGAGCTGCTTTTCATAGGCAGTGGGAACCCAATATAGTTTTTTGGGTTTTTTTTAATCCATCAGCCCTTCTCTATCTTTTAATTGCAGAATTTATTCTATTTACATTCCAGGTTCTCATTGACACATAGGGAGGTAACACATCATTGTGTGGATCTTTCTCCCCTTTCCTCCTCTTGGCCCTTTACTTCTGTGTCCTGGTGGCTTCTGTGGTATTACATTTTCGTTCCCTTTCTCTCCTCACTTATATCTGCTGTAAATTTCTCCTCTTTATGTCTAAGCTGATAACCACTTAACTTCTCCCTTTGCTGTTTATATTTTTGTGCCCTAATTCACACTTTTATCTATTGTGCACTGCTTAGCCACTAATTGTACTTGTTGCTGTTTTTGCCCATTTTTTACTTTAAGCCAGTGGTTCTCAACCTGTGGGTTGTGACCCACAGGAACTGTATTAAAGGGCCATGGCATTAGGAAGATTGAAAACCACTGCTTTAAACCCTTACGCCAGGGATTAAAAGATTTACATAGCACATCACATTACCAACATGTTCTGAGTTTGATTTATGAATTTACCTTTGGTGAAGGGCTTTATACTTTCGTGTACTGTCAACATAGTACTTACTGTCCTTTTCTTCCAGGCTGTAGTGTGCCCCCAAACATTCTTATAAGGTGGTTCTCCTAGTGATGATTTTCCTCAGCTTTTTCTTGTTTGGGAAGGTCTTTATTTCTTCTTCACTTCACTTGCTGATTTAGTACACTTGGCTAATAGGGTTTTTTCTTTTTCCTATCTTTCAGAACTTTGAAGATATCATCCCACTGTCTCCTGAACTGCAAGGTTTTTAATGAGAAATCTGCTGATATCTGCTAAAAATTTGCTGCTTTTCTCTCACAGCTTTTAGAATTCTCTTTCTTTGACTTTGGTTAGTTTATGATGTGTTTTGGAGAGGATGTTTTTAAGCTGAAGCTAATTAGGTACTTCTTTTTCTTTTCTTTCTTTTTTTTTTTTTTTTTCTTTTGAGACAGTCTCACTATGTCACCCTGGGTAGAGTGCCATGGTGTCACAGCTCACAGCAACCTCAAATTCTTGGACTTAAGCAATACTCTTGCCTCAGCCTCCTGAGTAGCTGGCACTACAGGTGCCTGCTGCAATGCCTGGCTATTTTTTGTTGCAGTTGTCATTGTTGTTTGGCAGGCCTGGGCTGGGCTCGAACCCTCCAGCCTCAGTGTACGTGGCTGGTGCCCTACTCACTGAGCTCCAGGCACTGAGCCAAATTAAGTACTTCTGAGGTTTCTAAATTTGGATTCCCATATATCTCCCAAAGCTTGGCAAATTTTCAACCTTTATTTTATTAAGTGCCTTTCTCTTTTTTTCCCTCTGATAATCATATAATGAAAATATTTGTTCTCTTAATAATGTGCCATTTAGTCCTAGAGGAGTTTTTTCTTCTTTTCTTCTTTCTTCTTTCTTTTGTCTCTGACTGAGTTATCTCAAAAGGTTTATCTTCAGGTATAGAAATCCCTTTTTATCTGCTTGATTCTAGTCTGTTGTTGAAGCTCTGAACTGTGTTTTGTAGTCATTCATTCAATTCTTTAGCACCAGGAATCTTCGTTGAGACCATACATATATAAACATATATATGTATTTTTTTCTGACATTGTCAAATTATCTATATTCTGTTGTGTCTTACTAAGTTTTCTTAAAATCAGTACTTTGAATTCCTTTTCAAAAATTTTGTAACTATCCTATTCCTTGTAGTCTGTTACTGAAGCCTTACTCCATTCCTCTGGAGGCTTCACAATTCCTTGGTTTTTCCTAATTCTTGTACTCCTATGTTGACATTGGCACATCTAGTAGAACAATTGCTGTTTCATATTTTATGAAGTCACTTTTGTAGGGAGTACCTATAATTGTTTCTGGCACAGATATATTCATAAGTAAGAATTATTTCCAACCAATGCTTTTGCCATATTTACTTTTATGAAATCCTAGTTAAGTGAACTTCAAGTCTCGTGCAGATTCACATCACCTATCCTGTTTCTGGGATGGAGGAAACTCAATACACACCCCTTAAAATGAATCTGAATGAGCTCATTTTGAAATTATTGTTATTTATAAAACCTTATTTATAATAACCTTGCTATTTGTAAAAGAAAAATAAGAGCAACTTAAAGAAAATGGAAGATCTATGTCTCCATAGCTAAAGGCAAGGAGCTATGAATTGCTGCTGAGTTATGGCTTCCCCTCGGCCTTGAAAACTGTCAGGATCAACAGAAACAGAGTTCACCATCATAGTAGTAAAGGGAGACTCAGCCTTGGCTTATAGTCAGCAGCACAGTAACAAGAGAATTTTATTGACATTTATTGACATTTATTGACATTGCACCATAGTATATTCTTTAGAACTCCAAGTCAACTGTTTCTCAACAAGTAGCCTAGAAAATGAATTAATTAAGCTGCTGTGCAGGAATTGACAAACAAAAAACAAAAATTAAAAAACACCTTCAAAGACTGTTTCCACCATTTCCACCATCAATATTTTGAATTTGGAAGTCTGGGTTCACTCCTGTAATCCCAGCACCTTGGGAAGCTGAAAGGGGTGAATTGCCTGAGTTCACAAATTTGAGACCAGCCAGAGTAAAAGTGAGACCTTGAAAAACTAGCCAAGTGTTGTGGATGGCACCTGTAGTCCCAGCTACTCAGGAGGCTGAGGCAGGAGGATACCTTAGTTCCAGCAAGTTTGAGGTTGCTGTAGGCTCTGATGATGCCAGAGCACTTTACCAAGGGTGACTAAGTGAGACTCAGTATTAAAAAACCAAACAAAAGAAATTTTGAAATTGGTGTCTCTCCACAGTTACATATTTAAAAAATTTTTCTTAAAATTTCAGGTTAATATGGGGCACAAATGTTTAGGTACACTGTTTTCACTTCTAAGGTAAAGTTCAAACTCACATATTAATTGACCTATATTGTCTCTTCTTTCCTTCCTATCTTCCTTTTTTCTGTACAAATTTTGTTGACATTTGTGTAATTTTTAATGCTTTTTATGCCACTAGGTCTTAGATATATTTAAACAGGTCTTATACTTTGAATGATGAAATAAGTAATTTGAGGGTTTGGAATAGGTAAGTAAATGTGATTGTGTGCCTTGAGAAGATAAACCATAATATAAAAATCATTGAACATGGATTACATAAGTTTTATCTATTATCCATCTTGATAAATGTAACACAAGGCATAATATTTGGTTTAATAGATAGCATTTACATAGAAGCCTACATTAACCAGTAAAGTACAATGTAATTAGTGACTAATAAAAATAAAATTCAAATGGGGAAATTAAATAGTAAAAGTTATACAAATAAATGTTTAATGAACTGAATTCTGAATTCCCTTGGCCTCTTGAAATTATTCTAGAATGATTCCAGAGGAATAATTCAGAAGCAAAAATCAAAATTAACAACTGAATATATATATCAACTAGTACGAGTCTAAAAGGAACAATGATACAAAAACACAAATTTATGTGAACCAGCTTGATGTAAGTATTTCAAAATGTATATGAAAACACTACACTGTACCCCCTGTTTGCATTAATGTATAGAGCTATCATTTAATAAAAAAAAAAAAGAAAGAATGTGTCACTATTTCATGAATCCCTTAGCGAACACATTTAGTGATAAACATATTTATTAGCTTCAGTTTGTGAAGCTTTCACTGTTAAAAAGTAAAATATATTGCTATCAAATTCTAGTAGCAAAGGTTCACTTTCTGGAGTTTAATACATATGATGAATTCTTTCTTGTATATGTATAAACATATACTAAAAATTACTAGCAATTAAAATGTCTCAATGGTGAGATACTAGTTTATCAAAAACTTCGCTGTAATTGACAGCTAAGTGGATATTATTATTATTATATTATTATTATTAGTCATGTTAGCAGTAAGGGGAGATAAAATTGGAGTGTCCCCAGTACAAAGAAAAAAAATGTAGGTATCTCAGTTACCCTGATTTGATCACTGCAAATTGTATACACATTGCATCTGCCCCTAAAATACATACAGCTATTATACATCAATAAGAATAGAAAAATGTGAAATCTTTTCTTTATTGTAGAAAAGATTTTTAAGACCTTTCAAATTAAAGGAAATGGCAAAATGTCACACTTCTAATACAAAAAAAGAGAAATTTTGACAAACGCCATTTTACTTTTAATTCTAAAAGGGACATTATGATTCAGTCTATAAACATAAACCCTCTGTTTTAATATCTTAGCAGGAAAACATTCAATATTTCCTTTAATTTCCTTTAGAGCTTTTCCTATTATTAAAAATTTGGGGATGAGCTTAGTTTTTCATAGCTTAATGAAAAAAAAGCCCCAGTCTAGTATTTTTTTAGATTAAGTGGAAGAATTCAAAGTAGAATTGATAATCTCACCAACACATGAATTTATCAAGAACTTATTCTTAGGTGATTAATAGATGCTGATTAAATTAATACATGCTGAGAAATAATTTTTCTCTCTTTCAATTTCCAATAAGTAAAATATCAAAGAGTAAAATATTTTGAAGTATATAGATTTTCTATGTAAATTATCAAAATATTTTTTATAAAATACCTAAATTAAAATGTCCCCATCAATGTTATGTCTAATTACCAGCGGTTCTGTTCCTCTCCATTCCAAAATTTCTAATATAAACCTTAGAGTCAAACATGGTTCTAAAATAATGTTGGCAAGCTTTGTATTCATGGATTTTACATCCTTCCTCAGTTCCACTAGAACTTTGAGTTGTGAACATGCTTCATAATAATTTATTTTCTACATCCTTGTGCAAAAGCTTAGCAAGTAAGTTCATTATGTTTACTTTTCAGATTGGATAAAGTCATGAAAATAGAAGCCAGATGATGTTTCACAGATGAAATTTCAAGGTGAAAATTGGCATCAAATTACAGAATATTTTATCATAAGGCCTTATTTTTTATTTTCTGTCTTTTATAACAATTGGATCATAAATGGTTTAAACAATATTCAATAGTTTCATTGTGTGATTTCTCTCTCGTATAAAGCCATTAAAATATGGCAACTGTCACTGTTGACAGGGTAAAATAATTCTTGACTATTGGCAAAGTTTTGATCCTTAGTTTTCACCTTTCATTCTCAAGGAGACATCATTTTTTTTAAATGCCTTTGACTATATTCACTGAAGTGACAGGATGAGATTCCATCTGACCCCCTCAAACACCTGTTCATCTTTGGGGGTGAGAGCAGCTTTAACAACTGTAATGCAGAACAACATAGCATAGTTCACCTTCTTGAATACTCTCTCATCTCTGCTCAAGGGGATATAATTCAGAACCAAACCAGTAATTATATTTACTTTGATGATAAAGTCCCAGAAACAATTAGTTCAAAAAAATCCTATTTACTAATCATCAGAGAAATGCAAATCAAAACCACCCTGAGATATCACCCAACTCCAGTGAGAATGGCCTGGATCACAAAGTCCCAAAGCTGCAAATGCTGACGTGAATGTGAAGAGAAGGGAACACTTTTGCACTGCTGGTGGGACTGCAAACTAATACAGTCTCTTGGGAAAGAAGTATGGAGAACCCTCAAAGAACTCAAATTAGATCTCCCATTTGATCCCACAATCCCATTAGTAGGCATCCATCCAGAAGAAAAAATAATTTTATCAGAAGCACGTTTGCACTAGACTGTTTATTGCAGCTCCATTCATAATCACCAAGGTGTGGAAACAACCTAAAAGCCTCTCAACCGAAGAATGGATTAATAAACTGTGGTATATGTATACCATGGAATACTATTCAGCCAAAAGAAAAGATGGAGACTTTAAAAGTGAATGTCCGATGTACTCAATACTAATATGAAGCCAGTAGATAATCTAATACATGTCCACACAAGAGAAAAACTCAATTCAAGGTGGGGGAAGGGAGAAAGAGGGAGAGGAAATTGCTGTGCTCCCACCTAATGGGCACAATGTAAGGATACATGGCACACCTCCTGGGAGCGAGACACAACTAACAAAAGCAAACATTGTAACCTAATCGTTTCTACCCTCATATTAATCTGATATTAAAAAGAAAAAAAATAAAATGGCTGAATAGTAATATGAAGGCAGTGGACTATGTAATACATACACACATAAGAGAAAACTCAAATCTATTCAAGATGAGGGGCAGAGGAATGAGGGAGCAGGGAGGAGGCAGGTGAGGGGGTTGGGGTCATGGCATATGGCACACCTCTTGAACGTAGGATACAACTATAAGAGGGATTTTACCTAACAAATGCAAACAGTGTAACCTAATTCTTTATAGCCTCAATGAACCTGAAACAATAAGAAAAAGGGAAATAAAAAATCATTTAAAAATCCACAGTAAGCATCCTTTGTACTTGCTGGTCTTCTAAGATATTCTAATCAATGATCAATGTCCATCTCTGGATTAGCCATGCCATCTACTCAACTTTCCTTTTGCAGCATCCATGAATAAAAGTCCTCTAACAAAGCAAATGCCAAACACTGAACACTCACATCTTGCACCTGCCCTGGGGTTTTCCTAACTACCAGTCTGCCCAGCCTCTCATCAGTTATGTCTTAAATCGCTTGTTCTACTGTGTCCACTGTCACAGTCTGCCACCCATTTGCTCTTTCCACACATCGTCTGTCCTGATTCCTGTGTCCCTTCCAAGCACCACATGCTGGCCCTCCCTGCTTTTCAGAGCCGGCCTCCTTGATGAAGTTACTGCATGGTAACTTCAGTTACTTCACCTGCTGTCAAATCAGCAGCAGCGCCCCTGAGTTGCACTCACATGATGACTCTGCCCTTAAAGATGATGGAATCCAGCATTCATCACCCTTTGACATTTACTGCTCTTACAGATTTGCAGACATCTGCATGTCTAATGTCCTTCACTTGCTCTCTGTGAAACAGACACTCACACCTCTCTCTCTGACTTTTTTCTTCCTCCTGCATAAGAAAGGGCTGTCATTTTGTCATTCTCTGTATGTCCAACCTCATCCCTCCTTCAATTCATTTCTTCAACTAGAAATCTTCTTGCAACTAGATTCTCAGTTAAGTCCATTCTGGCTCGAGTTGTGTATTTCTTGTTGCTTATGTAACACTCCCCCTTGAAGTTCACAGTCCTATATGAACTGAATCTCACCACATTTCAACTTTTGTCTAAATAGTCTATATTAACACCATCTTAAAGACTACCATGTTAAGGAAGTTACAAGCATGTTTTATTTTTGCTATCTCTTATTTCCATATCCAATCATTCATCTGGATTTGTTTTTTATTCTTTTTTTTTTTTTTTTTTTTACCCCCGGACTACTTTGTTACAGACTGTAAACATAGTGTGTGGGACAAGATGAATTGTTTTTCTTCCTAAACCTACCTCTCCATATTCTTGTCAAACCTCTCTTCTCTGCTAGTAGGAAGATGTCTTGCCTAACATCTTTGATGAATTCCATAAATTTCTAAACACTTTTTTAAAGTCCAGTCTTGAATTGCAAAACAAAATCTAAGAAATTCTCTCTCCAGCACCACTGGTCACTTCCAGGGGCTCCAGGGATCAGAAGTTTGCTCATCCTGTGAAGTATCAGCTCCTCCCACACTGGTAAGTAAGAAGAGCATAGAAGGTGTGGATGTGATCTGCTCCTCAGATGCCTTCATTTTCTTATTTTAGAGAATAATTGCCCTGATTAAATGAGCAAGAGTGTTAAATATTTAAATATTTTTTATTTCAGATTAAGATGAAGGTACAAACGATTGGGTTATAATGTTTGCGCTTGTTAGGTAGAGTCCCTGTGGTAGTTGTGCCCCTCACCCAGGAGCTGTGCCATATGCCTTTACATTGTGTCCATTAGGTGAGAGCTCACCCATCCTCCCTTGCTCTTCACCTCTCCCTGCTCTCTCCTCCCCATCCCTGCAACTTGAATTGAATCTTTCTCTTGCGTGGGTGTATATTAAATCATCTTCTGACTTCACATTAATAATGAGTACATTGGATGCTTGCTTTTCCAGGAATGTTCTCCAACTCCATCCAGGTTAAGACAAAAGATGTAAAGTCTTCATCTTTTTTAATGGCTGAATTGTATTAAACATATTTTTAATTAATTTCCTTCAGCTGTAGTTTCTTCCCTGATGGTTTTCATGCTTCACCGGGTGCAGATGCTCCTTTGTGGCAGGGTCCAGTTGCTGGCTCCAGGGGAAAAGCACAGGTGCATTCGTCAGAGGGCCTTGATTGGGTCTTCTGACATCCAGCTCTTGGATATGGATATTGTTCAATCATTTTCATTAGCTCTTCCTCACCATTCTTATATTCCATAGTCTCTTGTCCCTAGGATTTTATTCTATATCTTTCCTTCCTGGTCTTCCTAAATAGAGTCTCAGGGTAGAGGATGGATGGGGATTTGCTGGGTTTTGCAATACCAATTCTGCCACTTACCAGCATGCTCACTGGTGCTCCAAACCTTTGTGATTCTCTTGGTCCCAATTGTAAACCATGGTTGCCACTCTGAGGGCAGTTCTGCACTCTGTAAAATGTCTCAGGTAATCTCTCCCTCCATCCTTCCCTCTTTTTCCCATCTTCCTGTCCTATTTCTGAAATCCTGCACCACGATTTTACTCTTATCATTACTGAATTTCTTTTTTTTTCCTCCTTTATCAAGGCCATATTTCTTGAAGCATATTCCAATCTTGTAATTATTAGCCTTTTTTGACACTATAAGTTATAAAATTCTTCTGAGCTAATCTAATCCTGAGATATCCTTCCTATATTTTGAAGCTGTTATCCTTTTTGTAAATTCTAAACCAAACTTTCATAATCAAAGACAATAAGAGATATTGTTGAAGCAACTATGTAGAAAATGAGATGCATCCAAAATAATTACATGAATGAAGATGGTACAGCAAATGAAAATATTTTTAGCATGAAAGCTCTGTATTTTTATAATAGGTTTCTTTGTGAACATAAAGAGTTCCAAGTATTAGCAGATGGCATTTTAAATAACATAGTTTTCAAATTTAAATTTCTAGCAATTTAGCTTTTCATTTTTATTCTATGTATATATCACACATTATATGTGATTTAACTACATGAATACAGACTGATGTGCTAATTTCTAAATGATGAATTTCAGGAAGAAATGTTTCTGAGCTATATTTTCTTAAAATGGAGTCTATAATATAAATTTTGCCATCTATTTTCATATCTGCAATATAGACTGTGACACATCAAATAAAGGGTTTTCCTGCTGCTAGGAAAATAGCAAGAGCCCTGACATCTCCACTTTTATTAGTTTTCTAATTTTATTTCCAGACCATAAGTGATTTGATAGAAAGTTGGGTTTATGCTTTGCTGATATAGGAAAAACTCTGCAAATACACAGAGGCATAATGTCACCAAAAGATTAAATTACATTGAGTAGGAATAAAAATATATGTTTTTAAATGCAACTAGTCATTAGAAGCAACTAACCTTGTAGCCTTTACCTAATGTCAGGTCACACAAACAGTAACTTTTCACTGCAAATCATATTTTTAATTAAGTTTCTGGACATTAGAAATCTGCTGAAGCGTGTTACTGTTTGTAAATGCCTTAAACATCGGGAAATATACTCAATTCTTAAACATTTAAATGCTAGTAACAAAAAATTGAAATTTCTATTTCTAAAATAATCAATAATTAAAATAATTAAATATTTAAAAGTATATTCTCTAAACTTACACCGTTTGACCACAAAACAAAAACAAAATAATGTTAAGGCTTAGTTGGTTGCCTTCTTTGTACTGAGACTTTGTGCAAATAAATCATTTATTCAGAAACAATTTGTCAATAGCATTGATAAGAGATACACATACATTACACACACACATATACACACATGCATACATTATACACAGCTGATATAAAATTCATTCAAGTGCTATTTTGACTGTAGCACATAGCAGATACTAAAGAAATATATTTATTTCATAGCTAAGTTCATGGGGACAATGGGATAATTAAAACATTTTTAATCTAATCAAATGTATCTTTATTTGAAAATATAGTATTATAAGGTAAAATATAGAACTATACCATCAAAATTAGATCACACTAAGAAAACAAACAAAAACTTTCGTGGCTGAACACGGGGCGTCTGGGAATAACACAGCATAAAACAAGGCATCCTTTGTTTTTTGTACCTTTACCGTCTGTCATTACTCCAGTTGCTCAAAAAAATCAATTTTGTCCCTGAAGAAAAAAAGAATTCTGTGTCCATTTAACAATCATTCTCTATTCTAAGAACTTTTCTTTCTTTTCTTTTTTTTAGTAACTTCTTTTTCTTTCCTTTCTTCTTTATTGTGATATAATTTACATAAAAATATTTACTCTTTTATAAGAACATTTTGATGAGTTTGGCAATTGTAAATTATCACATAAATATGAACACAAATAAGATGTCAATCATTTCTAGAACCCCTTAGAAAATCACCTCATAAATTTTGCACTCAATCCCAACTCCTGGCTCTAGGCAACTATTGATCTGATTTCTGCCCCTCTAATTATTCCTTTTCTAGAATGTCATAAAAGTCGAGAAATAGAGTGTTTAATCTTTCTTATGACTTCTTTACCCAGGGCAATGCTTCTTTTTTTCTTTCAGATTAACGTGAGGGTAGAAACAATTGTTAGGATGATGCTTTAAGATTCATGCAAGTTGTTGATATACCAATACTTTGTTCCTTTTTATCTTTTTATTGTTGAATGGTATTCAGTAATACAAATTTAGAAACTTATTTTATAATAGTGACTTTACATTTCTTTCCTACTAACACTAGTTCTAACAGCTAAGTATTCTCAGTAACAACTTCACTTGCTTTTCTTTCTTTTTTTTTTTTAGAATGAGTACTTGGGGAGGAGGGAAAGAGGGAGGGGATTGGAGAGCTCCCACCTAATGGGCACAATGTAAGGATATATGGCACAACTCCTCAGTGCGGGACACAACTACAATGGGGACTTTACTTAATAAATGCAAACATTGCAACCTATTTATCTGTGGTTCTCTTATATCAAGTAAGACTACCTTTTAAACCTGGACATGGTGAACAGTAAGATATAGAGAGAAATCAGAGACTGCCCATGTGACTGTTTGTTTCTTTGCCTGGTTTGTGTTTGGGCAGTGACTCATTTCATCTCAACTGAGATCTGCTGTCTTAGCTAAGCAGCTGGAGGTCTGATCCACTCATATGAGATTCAGAGGTCTATTGGTAAAATTGGAGATATTCTGTCTATATATTTCCCTTCCTAGAAACTCCCACTTCCTTTTCCAGAAAATACAGTTGCCCAGACTCAGTATTTTGATGTCTGAGGACAGAGATTTGGGGCTCTGCACACAAAGAGCTCTCCTGCTGTGTGTACACCAGCCACACTTATTCCCTAGGAAAGAGTGGAAAGAAGTACAACTGGCCTTTCTTCAACACACCCTCCTTGAAATAACTCACATCATTCTCTTCACTCTCCAGTAGAGGCTTTGGACTATTCTGCCCCAATCTTACAGCTGTCACTTATAAAGATGACCAACTGGAGCTCACTCAGACATCACCAGTCCCCAAATGCATTGCTTTTTAAAAAATAATAATTACAATTAAGTCAAATATGGCTTCTTCTAATCATTCACCTTCTTTTTTTTAAGTTTCAGATTGTTATGAGGGCACAAATGTTTGGGTTACATAGTTGTCATTTCTGAGGTAAAGTTCAAGTTGCAATTGAGCCCTTTACCCAGCGGATGTGCTGAGCACCCTCACATTGTGCACGTTAAGTGGGATCCCACCCGTCACCCTCCCTCTTCCCATCCCCTTGTGCTTTTGTTTTGTGTTTTGGCTTCATATTAGCATTGAGTACTTTGGATACTTTTCCCCCATTCTTGAGATACTTTATCAAAATAATGTGTTTCCACTCCAACCAGGTTAATACAAAAGGTGTAAAGTCTCCATCTTTTCTTATGGCTGAATAGTACTCCATGGTGTACATATACCACAGCCTGTTAATCCATTCATGGGCTGGTGAGCACTTGGGTTGTTTCCATGTCTTGGTTATTGTGAATTGACCTGAAACAAACATTCTAGTGCAAACATCCTTGTGATAAATGAGGTCTTTTTTCTGAGTAGATGCTTAGTAATGAGATTGCAGGATCAAATAAGAGATCTAATTTGAATTCCTTGAGGATTTTCTAAGCTTCATTCAAAAGAGGCTGTATTAGTTTGCAGTCCCACCAACAGTATAAAAGTATTCCCTCCTCTCCACAACCACACCAGTGTCTGTAGCTTTTGGACTTGTGTTGTGGGCTAATCTCATGGCTGAGGAGGCAGGGAGGCTAGGTGCTACCTCAGGATGCTTGGAATTTACCTTTCTTTGATGATTAGGGATAATGTCAGCTCAACTTACACATTCCAGACCCCCTCTTCTGGGACAACACATTCTTTTTTCTTTCCCCTTTGCATTTCTGCTGTGTTGAGCATTACCTAGTCCATGGTCTCTCTGAACTATCTGTCTTCTTCCCACATCTTGTGTCATTGGCTCGTAATTGATATATCCTATTTCATGTTTAAACTCTCCATGAGAAACAAAGAAAAATCAGCCTTTGCCAGATTTTCCCAAAATAAGCACACAACCCCCTTGGAATTCTGAGAACTCAGAGTGTGACTACGGGAACCCTTACATTTGTTTGCTTAAGTTTTTTTTTTTTAATTATTTAATTTAAAGTATGCACTTAAAGTTATTTTTCATGATCCAGTGCTCACATTGTTACTTGAATCATTGGACACTGATTTATCCATATTTAAAGGAGAAATTTTGTTTTGAGGATCTCCACAGTTACTTCTTCACTTTATACCATAAATAAGAATTAACTATTTTAGGTGTCTATTAGAGTTGCCTTGTGTGATTATTAACAGGGCTGGTCTTTCATTGCAGTACATATTCTAAAAATTAATTATTAGTCACCACAGCAGCAACATGCACCAGTGACCATCCCTCAGCTCCCCTCACTCACAACTGGGGAAGAAGCACCTCTGTGCTGCCCTGCCTGGGACGCTTATTAGTATCTCCAGAGTGATACTAAATCAAGTGTCAGCACATGGTAATGTAAATCACAGTCTAATTTAGTTGTCACTGTGTTGTGACATTTGGTTAAAAATGCTTTTTAATTGTGAGTATAAATTATACATGAACAATTCCCAGTGACAGCCTTAATGCTACCTCAGATTATCTCACCCAAGGGGGAATAGCAAACATCAACCATGTTGAAGCAACTGCTCATCTGAGACCTCTCAAATTGCTATTTGTGGAAAGAGAATGATCACAACAGGTTCTGGTTTAGTTTTGACCCAAAACGTTTTGGGTAGAGAGGACTGGTGGGTGTGGAGGAGAGAAAGGAAGGTTTCTGGGTATTTCAGAGCAAGAATTTTTGTGTACGGTGGGTCACAAACTTGGAATTTCTGCTTTGCTGTCCTACTCTGTGTCCCTGAAAACATGACCTGAGATTCCTGGTTGTCAGGTTAGCAGGCTTTAGAAATAGGCTCCTTACTCTCCACCTTGTGTCTTAGCATCGGAGAAAAAGTAAGTAGGTCAAAGTGATTTTTCTATGTAGCTCTTTAAATGCTCAAGTTCTTAAATGTTTTAAAATCTCTCTTCACCTGTAAAATACTTGGTTTCTCACATGGACGTTTGCACTACAATGTTTATTGCAGCTCAATTCACAATCACCAAGATGTGGAAATAACCCAAATGCCCATCAATCCATGAATGGATTAACAAACTAGGGTATATGTACACCATGGAATACTATTCAACCAGAGAAAAAGATAGAGGCTTTACCTCTTTTGTATTAACCTGGGTGGAGTTGAAACACACTCTTCTTAACAAGGTATCACAAGAATAATAAAGCACGTATCCAATGTACTCAATACTATGAAACCAATGTATAAACAACTACAGGCCCACACAAAAGAGAAACAGAAGTGTAATCTGTTGCAGTTAGGCCAGGGTCTATTGAGGGGGAGGGGTGAGGAAGTGTATAGGAGGGAAGTGGGAGGATAATCGGTGGAATCTCATCTCATGTGCACAGTGTGATGGTGTTCCAAGTGAAGGGTTCAATTACAACTTGAACTTTACCTTGGAAGTGAGAGCAATGTAACCTAAATATTTCTACCCTCATATCAATCTGAAATTAAAAAATAAAAATAAAATACTTGATTTCAGTAAGGTGGATCCAAACTGGCTATAGCATGCTTAATATTCTACAGTATCATTAAAAAAACAATGTTGATAGGAACACACGTACTAAAAGTTTTCCATTTCTAACCTCTAAATAAAATATGAATGACATAGTAAAATTAATCTAACTGTATTCAGATCTCCCTGTCCCAGAAGTATAACATCTTTTAGTAAATACAAAGGAATTCCATTAGCACTAGGATACATTCAGTAACAACCTAGTGGGGTTTCCCATCACAAATTTGCCTAAGTTTTTATGATCATGGGTTAAGCAAGAACAAATGCATAGTTCTGATGTTTTATGTTATCCAATTCTCTAACAATTGAATTATAATGTAACTGTTTATTTTTGTTTTGATGTAAACAATCTATCTCCCTAGACAAAATATACTATTGGGTTGGTTTTCAAGGAATTGAAGTTAGTTGTTGAATCCAGGGTCTCTATAGATTTACTAGAAGTGACAGTTATGTAAACTCATGTCCTAATTATGACACAAGAACCTAAATTTCTCTATTTGAAAAATTGGGATAATACTTTCTACCTCATTTATTATTCATTTTTCCACTCAGGGAACATATATAACCTGTAATCGTCAGGTGCTGACTGGGTTCTCGGGAATGACGCATAGGGATAGAGACTGTCCTTCATGGTACACACTCCAGCAAATGTAGTGAGTATTAAACATTATAACTAATGAAAATTTCCCATAAATGTCCTTTAGAAATCCAATGTTACTGATGTTCTGATTGCTATCCTGATGAAAAGGAGGAAGAGGAGAAGAAAGCATGATAACTTGCTTCATAATATTTATTAGAAGAATTTTAATCTCCACACATAAGGGATGTTGTATATTTTATTTCCAAGTTCCTTTTAGTGATAACTATTATGCTTTTATCAAAGGAAAAGAAGCATATAAATATGTTTAGAGTAATTTGAAGATGAGAAGCCACCACCAAAACTTCCGTAGCCCATACCTGGGCTCACCTTCCTCCTCCCTTCCTATCTGAGGGATGCTATCAGACATAGGCTGAATGGCCCTTACCTGAAATGCTTGGGACCAGAAAGGTTTTGGATTTCAGAATTGTTTGTACTTTGCAATATGTGCATACATATACAATTGGACTTGGGATGGGACCCAAATCCAAAAGCAAAATTCATTTATGTTTCATACACAGCTTATACCCATACCCCAAAGGTAATTTTATACATTGTTAACAATTTGACATACAACAAAGATTTGATTGCATTTCTGAATGTGATCCATCACATGAGGTCAGGTGTGGAATTCTCCACGAGGCTATCATGTTGATGCTCAGAAAGTTGCAAACTTTGAAGCATTTTGGGTTTCAGATTTCTGAATCAGGGATCTCAACCTGTATTAGGGTTGCCAAATAAAGCAAAGGAAAACCCAGAATGTCCAGTAAAGTCTGAATTTCAATAGGCAACAAATACCTTTTACAATGTCCCAAATAGTGCATTAGAAATATACCAACAATTTTCATGAAATAAATATTTCTCTGAAATTCAAGTTTAATACGGTGTTCTGTGTCTTACCTGAAACCTCAACCTACAGATACCAAGAAGATAGTCTCAGGGAAATGTTCTGAACAAGTGGAATATTTCTAAGATTTGCACAACGTCAAAAACACTTACTACAGCATAGAGTGAACATGAATGGCCTGTTTACATCTCTGAATTGATAGTTGAAAGACCTTGAAATCTATCACAATATAATGCTAAAATCGCTTAATTTTTTTTTTGGAACAACACTTCCACAGAAATGATAATTCCTTCAAATTCTCTTCCTCTTCTACTGTTCCCCTAGACATGAATACAGAAATTAATGGAACCACATGCAAAACATAAAAAATACTTGATTAAGTCCATCCGTTCTTCAAGGTTCTTTGAGGCTGAGTAGCGAGTGGGAGAATTTAACACAGCAAAGGGTGGAGGAGCCAGACCACAGGAGCATCAGCTCCACCACCCCCGGGGGTTGCTGCCTCAGCTACTCAAGATTTGTGCTTCCAGGGATCTCAGTGAAATGTTTATAGATTGGGGGCTTAGAGGAAAACATCTGTGCCAGCTCCACAGTGACTCTCCAAAACAATAAAATAAAATAAAATAAGCTTAGAAGCATCCTGAACCTTTGACTACTTAACCCAAGGGTGGGAGTGGGCGCCTCTAAGTCAGTGAGTCACTCTTTTACTGACAATTGACAACAGAAAATTATATAAATATACCAGGGATCCTGGAACTGGAACAGACTGGAACAACTAGCTGTGGGGACCTGGAGAAATGGAATCAGATGTGAATTTTATTGTAACAATGACAATAGGAAGTCACTTAGTAGTGAGCACAACAACGCAATAGGGAAGGAATGGGGCCAATTAGCCCAGTCAGTCTGTATTTAACCACCTTTCATATGGTTATTAGCTGTGATTTTGGTATGGTTTATGACCTCAACCTCTAGAATCTGGCATTACTTAGGTTAATAGGGAGTTGGACTATATGATATTACTTATGTCTGTGTTTAGGTTCTTGTTACATTTGCAATGGAGATAATAAAAAAGACACCTAAAACACACTAGCTACAACAACAACTACAGGCAAAGAACAATTATAATGCTTATTACCATAGAATAATTTGAAGATCTTCATTAAAATTTATTTTAATATTGGCATAAAGTTATTAAACGGCATATTTCTCCTTGATTATTTTCATTCATCGATCATTATATCTAATCTCTTTCCTGAAGAGAGTTACATGGAATTTTATTTCTATCCTAGGAACAGGGAAATGCAGAGTACATGTATTTTTTTTTTAAGCTTTAGTAACTAAGGTGTTTAAAAATCACAGTGTTTATATTGATAATGTCCAGTTTACTACCACTGATATTGTTCTTTGGGATTCTAAAAATATGTGAAGAAAAAAATTTTCCAATTTTCTCCTACAGCTAGTATATGTGAAGAAAAGAGAATTAGAAGAATTTAATGTATGATATTGTAAAAAGCACTTGACTTTGGAAGCCCTGAAAATTATAATATAAAGAGTGGAAAATAGTCCTGGGCTGCTAAAAGTGACCGCCTCTTAGTAGGGACGTGAACTGGAGAAGGACCAGGAAAGCAGACACACAGAGACGTCTCACTTTCTCTTTAGATTCTTGATGCCTTTCTATAATTTTAAAATAACAGTCATGCATTACTTTTGAAATTAATTTTAAATAAATCAAAATCTTTCTCCTGGACTTTCCACTGCCATTAACAGTTGGGTGCTATATGCTAGCTGTCAAAATATTGGAAAGCATTTTAGTACATTTATTCCCCCACACTGCCAAGTGTGGTAGAATATTTGCAAAACATACAGTATGTGGCCAGGAGAAAATGACTTGACTTTTACCCTGCACCTGTCCACTGCAACCGCTCTGCTGAAGCCTTTTGTGGTGGTGATTTCGTGGAAATCATCTTTGGCCAAGCAAGTGGGATTTTTTTCACCTCATTAGTATGTCAATATTGCACCCACACTCATTAATAGGAGTGAGCTTGTAATGTTTTTCTACTTTGTGACTAATTTTTCCCTCACATTAAACCCCAGATACAGCGACAGCCAAACCTAAGTCGTTACAATGAGGCATTATCAGAATAGCATGATTCTTCTTCCGTACAATGGGCATCTCAACATAGTAATATAGTAATCTAATCCCCTCCAAAAAATCATATTCCTTGGGCTGATTTTCTTGTAGATTTAGTTTAAATTGATGTAAGATACATCAGCAGCAGCACAGAAGTCCGTCACCATTCATCCTCTTTGCTATTCTTTTGAATTTGTATAGCAACCATAAATATGCTCTTTTTCCAGAAAATAATGGTATGAATCCCAAAGATGGAAAATTAACTATTCTACATTCATAAGGTCAACAAGAGACTAAAGCTATCCTTGTTTATGATGCAAAATATCTCATATTTATTTTTAAATTAGCTGGATGACTTTAGAGATTTTCCTAACCTCAGATTATTTCACTGCACAAACTGTCATTCATTTTCTTAACTATAAGAAATTCACACATACCATAGAGTAAAACAAAGTCTATATCTTTTTTTTCCAAAATACTTCTTGGGTTGTTTTTTAACTAAGTGGCCTCTGACTTCTATTAAAATTTAGAGCTGTTAAATCCTGAAGGTTCCACCAAGCTGGGATCTCTTTCTCTTTTTCTTTGTTTAAGGATCACATGAAATACTAAGACTTTGAAGTATGGTTCAAGAAAAAAAGTTCACTGTTTTAAATTTCAAACTCCACATTTATATTTTGGCAAAGAACTATATAATAAATCACAGAGTTTGTCTGGTCTACAGAATAAAGCACAAGCATATTGTAATTCAAATAGACTCCTGGATAAAGAAATAAAAACAAACTAGGGACATTTTCAAGATATATATTATGCACTTCTTTGGTAGGTATTCAGGCTGTCTTCAGATGAAGTACCGTTTGTGTCTTTTATGGTTATTTGGCAAGGGTGTTTTTTCTCCTTTCAAAGGAAGGGCTAGATTTTTTTAGGATGCTGCATAAATCCTCTTTTCTCTGCCAAGTTTGAAGAAAAGCAGAGCCCGAATGATTTGAGCAGGTTTGTTTGGATTATGCCAATTGGCATTTGCCATCCACCTGCCGCACCCAAGGATCTATCAGTCTATTCACTGATAGACTGAAGAGGAAGAAGCAACCCAGTTTCCAGTTGTCAAGAGAGGTTTGCCAAGCCCCACCAAGGAGCCCCTCTTCCTTGGGATTTGAGTGGGTAGGATATGAATTATATTATATAATCATATATTTTGAATAAAAAATATACTTGTATGTATCTTCACTTCTGAGACTTTGTAGCACTCATGCCCTGCATGGCTGTGAGTCTGCCCCCACCTTCTCTGTAACTCAGTTTCCTTCCTCTGTAATTATAATTACAATATATAATGCCAGCTACCACATTTGGTTATTTTGAACATTAAATGTGCTAATGTATGTAAAGAACTTAAAAGAAGGCCTGGAACATAGTTCATTAAAAAAAAAAAAAAAAACCCTGCCTTCTCTTTAACCTTCCTATTAAAGAATTTTGAGTCTGAGAGTGAAGTCTTTTCAATGGTTCAGATCGAGAGTAGAAGAAAAATGGAAAACAAAAGAACTGACAAAGGTTTGGCAACAAGTGTGTCCTGTGTGGCTTCAGAGAGGTGATAGTTGTAAGAGTTGGAGGAATTCGTATGTGGAACAAATAACTGCAGTAGGTGCTGTGATTCACACCTGTGATCCCAGCACTCTGGGAAGCTGAGGCAGGTGGATCCTCAAGCTCAGGAGTCCAAGACCAGCCTGAGAAAGAGTGAAATTCCATCTCCACTAAAAATAGAAAAACTAGCTGGGCATGGTGGAGGGATCTGTAGTCGCAGCTACTTGGGAGGCTGAGGCAGGAGGATCAGTTGAGCCCAAGAGTTTAAGGTTGCTGTGAGCTGTGAGGTCACCATGGCACTCTACCCAGAGGGAAAGAATGAGATTCTGTCTTTAAAAAGATAGCAAGAGAGGAACAACTGCAAATAAAACTAACTGCTCTATCTCAAGAGGATGAAAGAGTTTGTGAAATAGATTATTATAACTCAAATCAGAGAAGTTTTAGTTACAAACTAAAACTTGGAGGAATCCATCTGTTGAAGAAACAACTGCAAATAAAACTAATGCATTTCTCCAGAGAAAGAGTTTGTGAAGTATGTTACCATAACAAAGATATCGACTATAAATGTAAATGGATTCCAAAATGTTTACACTTTCTGTGAGTTACTGAACATGGGCAGCCTCTAAGAAAAGCACCTATGGTGTAAATATCACTTAACATTTTCAAACAAACCTATGTTTGTCCTCTTGTACTTCAGAAAAAAAAAAGCAGAACTTAGGTCAGAGAAATATGTGCAAGCATATGCCATCAAAAAGTATAAGAAGAGGGTTTGCTTGTAGGTACTCCTTATTTTATGGGAGCACAAAAATCACAGAAGTAAATGAAGCAGGTTGGTGACTGGGACAAAAAGTGGGTACTTTAATGACTGAAATGTCATTCACACACACCCCCAGTCCAATGGTGGAGTGGGGTGTATGTATTTAAATGTATTTTAAGTTTATTAAAGTACAAACTCAGACAAAACACATCTGGAATTAAATTCAACCTATAGGGCTGACAATTGGTCTTTGAGAATTGATCCCAAAATGGATACTTTTTTAGAAAGTTGAATTGCCCTATCAATTTACTCTTGAGTAGTGTCACGGTCCTTGCATTCCTTGAAGCTCTTTCTACAATAGACTAACTACCTGAAACAGCTTATTTACTATCCACGACTAGTCCTGGTCTGATGAAGAGTGAGTGTGGGGTCAGTCTAAATATGCTGCAAGTAATAATTGAAGTGAGAGGACTGAAGGAAATGACAAAGATAGATGAATTTAGTCAAAATTCCATATTCATAGAATTTCAATATATGGAAATAACATTCAACTTATTTATTGAGGCTTAGGGAAAATACTCAAGGAGACAGATGTTCACCAATTTCCATTAAAAGAGACAAAGAAAAGTCAAAGGGAAAAAAAAGAAAAAAAAGAACAGATGCTATCATGAGAGCCAGAGAGAGAAACCACAGAGATGAGGGGTGGTAATTCTCAAAGGTCAGATTTATATTGTTAGGGATTTGTTATCTGGAGAAAGAAAGCAATTACCGACAGCATTTGCATGAATTACTTTTTGCTCACATATGGACACTGTGCAATGTGATTATCTATAATACCCAATAAATGCATTGTTTTATTTTGCCTTAATTGAGGTTCCTTTGCTGCTTCTCACTTCTAGGTGATGTCATGAAGGTTGCGCTTTTTCATTTTTGTTGTTCATTTTTTCTGAGAAAAGGAAATATTGGAACAGAAGAAACCAGTGCTAAGTTTAATAATGTGGAACTTTCGTGGCCCCTTTCACAAGGAAACCAGGAAAAAGAAGCACTGACCATAGAGAAAATACTTTTTTCTAAATTCCCTTGAGCGCCTGCCTTGTATGTACACAGTTCATATCACAGAGCATATCCACAGGTTTTGGGCTTTCCTGCAAGATAGAACTCATTGGATTGGAGCCAAAAGGGTAAGAAGGAAACAGGGGGAGGGACAGGTGGAATCCTGCTCTCCACTGGGGATTTAGGGCAGAAGGACTCAGTGATAGGAGGAGCCTCAAGTCCTGATCTCTCTCAGACCCACTGAGCGTGGAAACACATGCGTGAAGACCATGTGTGTATACATATTTTGTTTGTTGGTTTATTTATTTTGAGGCAGGCAGAGTGCCGTGGTGTCAGCCCAACTCACATCAACTTTACACTCCTGAGCTATGTGATCCTCCCGTCTTAGCCTCCTGAGTAGCTGGGACTCCAGGTGTGCACCACTACACCTGTCTAACTTTTCTATTTTTTTTTTTTTTTTTTTTTGTCTCTCTTGCTCAGGCTGGTCTGGAACTCTTGTTCTCAAGCTCACGCATTCCTCCCCTCCTCCCCTGAAGTGACTGCCTACCTCAGCCTCCCAGAGTGGTAAGATTATAGCTGTGGCCCACCACACCCAGCCTCATCACACATTTAGTCTGTTTGCAAGGAGTGTCTATATTTAATGCTAATTAATTCCTCCTCCCAATTTTAAAGACTTGTCATTATCTGGTATAACTGTGTCCTCAGACTGCTGTTTTCATTCTCCCATAACAAAAAACGGTTCGATGTGTGTCTTCAATTTAATTTATCTCTCTAGACTTCTCTTTCTTCTTAACGCCACTTATCCTAATTCAACAGTCTGTAACGGGCAACTTTAGGTTTAGCAGTTTTCACCAGTCTTACTCTGATCAATGCAATCCCCATTGATTGCCTTTCCTTCTGAATTTAAGGGGTTATTGTGTGAACTACAAAAATATCTAACAGCCTAGCACCTTGTTTTATTTATAATTGTTCTCTGTTAAGTAACTCCCTACATCAATTGTAGGCACTTCAAATACAGAGGTTATAGTTTCTAAAAAAAAAAAAAAAAAAGCATTCAATATATGAGATTTTATGAATATAATGTGCTAAATTCTTTGACTTTCTTATTAGCGAGGAATTTCATTCCATGTGTAAATAAAAAATTGATCTAACTTATTGATATCCACAGTAATACTGTATTCCTTTTGTTTTTAACACTTTAAGATTATTCAAAATGCAAGATTTCTTGTTTTAAATCATCTGGGTAAGACCCTAACAAGCTATCATCCTTCTGTTTATTGTCTAGGCCTGATGCCTGCTGTTAATGAGATTAACGTATTGGATTCTGTAACCCCAGGGGCTAGTTCCTCTCCAGAAAAAACTACATGAAGTCACATGTTACAAGCACGTGGTCCTGCAACGCTGGGGACATCAGTGAGGACAGACATTGAGAAGAAACGTAGATTGCTCACAGTGACTGAAAATGACAAAGACATGTGACCCAGAAGTTCTGACATGCTTGGTTTGAGCCAGTGGTTATACACACAGAATAATTTTTGACTTATTAATATTTTTCACCTGAGCTAGAAAAATATTAAGCCCAAGAGCTTTAATTTTGAACTTAATACGGGGTATGATAGACAATCTGGTCCACAAGGGCTTAAAAATAATGTAGTAATGCTATTCATTTTGACAAAGTCACTTTCAACTATTGACAGTTTTTCTTTTCTTAGGTAACAAATATTACTATTATTTTTCCCTTGGCAGGGGTGGGCAATGGGAGCTCTCCCTACTTTTTATTAGTTATTTCTCTTTATTGAGTTCTGTAAATAACCTGTTGCATAGGGCTTGACCTTTCATTTCCGCTTTGCCCTTTACAATTCTGCTTCCCTCTGACTCTCTTCCTGCTGTACACTTTGTCATCTTGCGTGAGAGTCTTGTTATTCTGTGCCTGCCTCAGCATAATTCTGAATGTGAATGAACAAAAGTTCTCACTGTGCCAGCTAATTGGCTTGCCTACCCTTTGGGTAACCTCATTCTCCCGGATCTTGTGTTATTTAAAACCCCATCCTTCCAGCCCTTTCTTAACACTTAAGGATGTAGAGAGGCATGTGGCAAGGCAGAACAGACCCCTGACTTGTAAAGGGAGGCAGACAACCTAGGGGGAACTTCCTCAGGCTCATGCCCCTGATTCCTGACTATTCTAAGGAACAATAAGAAACAAACAAACAAAAATTACTATTTGTCCAGGTGCGGTGGCTTGCACCTGTAATCCCAGCACTCTGGGAGGCTGAGGCAGGTGGATTAGTTGAACTCAGGAGTTCAAGACAGCCTGAGCAAGAGTGAGACCCCATCTCTACTAAAAATAGAAAAAACTAAGCAGGTGTGATGGTGGGTGCCTGTAGTCCTAGCTACTTATGAGGCTAAGGGAGGAGGATCACTTGAGCCCAGAGGTTTGAAGTTGATGTGAACTGTGATGATACCACAGCACTCTAACCATGGCAACAGAGTGAGACTGTCTCAAAAACAAACAAACAGAAAAACTTCTTGTTTGAGTTATTTTACTGGCAGTCCTGCAAGATCTACGTACAGGAAGCATCAGGTGGTTGTAGTAAACATGGTCCAGCCACAAGGCTGGAAAAGAGTCAGAACAAAAAGTTTTACATTCAGAAAGGCCAAGTCCAAAGACCTCAAGCCATCAAGGAAGAGGTGAAGAGAGTCCTCATGTCTGAACTAATGGGAGCATGGAGGCTTCCTTCCCGTGTGGTTTTTCCCTTAGGTATACAGCATGCACAGTTTGAAGGTGGTTTTTGGAAACAGTCATTGGTTCCTTTCTTCAACAAGTTGTTAACAAATGGCTCACCATCTAGACAAACCCCAATAATGCTTGCTAATTAGTGATACTCGATAAATAAAAAATGGGGGTCCGTTATTATGTCTTTAGGGTAGAGTGATGTTCAAAAGAAATTGTTACCAAAATATTATTTGAAAATAATATACTTTTCCATGCTAAGTTGAGGTTTCAGGTCAAACCCATGTGGTCCTCTAGGCTGACAAATATTGACATACTTAGGTTCCGTTTTGCATTGTTATGGGAGAAAATAGGTAAATTTGTTTTTTAAGTCCTGGGAAATCCTGAGATCGAAACCAAGCTTTAAGGCAGACAACTCACCCGTATTGTCTCATCAACTTGTAGGTTCTGTGAAGCACAATTTATTAAACAGGACGCATAATCTATTAAAGTTTATTTCCTAGTTATGAGGTTCATAATTGCTTATGAATTAATTGGTGGATTGTCTAATTATATTCTAGTGTACTATAATAATAACTGGTACTTACACTCCACTCTATCCACAATTTATTGTAATAGACATGTTTTACAATTACAGTCAAGGCTACTGGCTACTATAATAGTAATTTGAGTTTTTAATGCTGTCTCCTATTATATGTTTCAGGAATAGCAACATAAAACATACATACATACATACACATGTACATAGAATGTTCAAGTTCTATAAAAATGTAGGAAAAATAGTACAGTTATGAGACTGAGAACCTGTATATGTCAGTTCCACTTCTTAAGAGATCTGTGATTTCAGGAAAACATTTATTTTTTAATGTCAGTTTTTCTATATGAAAATTAAAGTGGCACATATCTATCTCAGAGCATCACTTTGGAGAACTAAATAAGGTACTCTCCATACACACTCTTGGCTTCATTCTTGCATCTAATAATTCTCAGTGAGAATTGGATTTGTATCACTACTGAACCTACAACTCTCCTCACGTGCTGTTAATCATTTCTTTATGTACTAGAGACAATATTTTAAAGGCAACCAAAGACAAAAACTAGAAAACTTTGTTCTTTTATATTGACAGAAATGTCTTGAAATACAAAAAATAATCCTGGCGTGGTGTGGAGAGAAGGGAACACTTTTACACCACTGGTGGGACTGGGAACCAATACAACCTCTTTGGAAAACAGTATGGAGAATCCTCAAAGAACTAAAAGTAGACCTTCCATTCAATTCCGCAATTCCATTACTAGGCATTTACCCAGAATAAAAAAATTCATTTTACTATAAGAACATTTACACTAGAATGATCATTGCAGCTTAATTCACAATGGCAAAGATGTGGAAACAACCCAACTGCCCATCAACCCGTGAATGGATTAATAAACTGTGGTATATGTACACCATGGAGTATATATAAGAAAAGATAGAAACTTTACATCTTTTGCATTTATCTGGATGGAGTTGAAGAACATTCTACTTAGTAAAGTATCTCAAGAAAGGAAAAGCAAGAATCTAATGTACTCAATACTAACATGAAACCAGTACATAAACAAACATACACTCACAGAAGATAAAAACACAATTAAACTCAAGTGGGGCAGAGGGGTAAGGAGGGAAGGGAGAAGGGAGAAGGAAGGAGATTGATAAGCTCCCACCTAATGGGCACAGTGTAGGGGAACAGGCACGCCTCCTGGGGGAGGGGCACAAGTACAACTTGGACTTCACCTAACAAATGCAAACAATGTAACCTTAATCATCTGTGCCCTCATATTAATCTGAAATTTAAAAAATCACAAAAAATAGGCACTATATATGAATGTTTTTCATAGACATTATTAACACCAAATGAAAGACAGATATTTAAGTTGGGATGAAGTGTTTAATGCTCAGAGGACCTGTATTCTGAAATTTAATGATGAGTGAAGATAGAAAAGTGATGAAACAGGTGCAGAGACAGGGTTGAAATTGCAGACTGACTTTGAAGTTCAGTAATTGTTAGCACCTTTGAACAAATTAAACAAAATATAACAAAACCATTAAAACAAAATAGCTGAATACAATGAAACCTCATTTATACAAGGTGACCGTCACAGTATCTGAAGAGTGATGGTCACTAGCACCACCTTAACTAGTATCCTCTTTTCTTCCCAACAGGGTCCTGGCTTGGATCAAAATTATATGGTTACTACCCAGGCATGACATAGCTAGAAGTAATCTGTTTTTGCTTCATAATCTAAAAGCAAAATCAGATGTGACTAATAAAATATGTGTAGCCTTTATTCTATTTGCTATTAATAGTTTTACTACAAACAGCAGCTGAGAGTTATAAACGGTTCCCCTGCCTGTCAACTGTTTCATCTGTAGGGCGGTTTATCTGTGGAATAACATTTGATGTGATCCATCCAATGCATAGACAGAAAGATAACAGGAAGAGATTTGAGTACTTCATTTTGAGACTCCGATGAGTTTATCTTGGTTTACGCTGCCTAATTGGCAGTGGGTTTTATTAGCACACTTCCAACATCAAAAGTTGCGCATGGAATGAACTTGGCTTTTAATCATTATTTTGTCCTCATTTCAAATTAGTTCTGCCTGATTCATTATCCTTTGTTATTTATGAAAAAAGGAAGAGGTCAAGCAGTTTCTGTTTGTACACCATGATTAACACAGCTCTGAAGAGGCAGCCAGGCCCAGTGAAGACCTAGCGGGCTATCCTGATTAAAATGATGTATTAGGTGATTTTGAGAACCTGCTCCTGCCCTATCAAAGAAGGTGAAACAAAGAAGAAAAACAGCAATATAAAACATGTGTAAACTGTACTACCATTCTGAGAGTTGGGAGGGTAGTCGTGAAGGACACCGTCAGTGAAGCCTGTCACCATCTCTGATTAATGCCCGGCATACTCTGAACTTCACTTAACATCATGTAGTTGATTTACAGCTTGAAATGAAATATGCTCTGATGTGCAGGGTCTGCCAATGTCACTAAAGAAGAGCGCCTGGCCTTTTCTGTTTAGAAGAAAGCCTGAGAAGCCCAGTTGTATTTCTGTTTTGAATCTCAAAGAAAGAAGAAATATGTTAGTCACACTTAACACAGTTTCTGGAGAATCCTGTGTCCACAGATAGTGTGTGGCCCCCTGGGAGAAACAGGGAAGGAGGGGGAATGAATACAAAGGGATCTCCGGGGACACTAGCACTGGATTCTCAAAAGTGGGGAGATGGAGGCTGCACCTACATTCTAAGGTGGCAAAAGACTCTGCGGGAGGAGAGTGGTATGGGGCAAGTGTGTCCTGGGCCACAGAGGGAAATAACCAAACAGAGCCCAAGACCAGAGCATTCCAATGCCAGGTGTGAAATGTAACAGCCCCGGGGCTATTTTGAAAGATCATCCCAAATTTGGTTGAAATTTGCAATCAAAGAATCAGATTATAGTGACCTCACCCAAGTCCTTGGGTGCTTCCAAAGGACAGAGACCTGAGGAAATGTGGGATTCATGGAAGTCACCTGCCTGCTGAGCCAAATGTGTATCGGATTTATAGCTGAAGGGTGCACCCAAACTGCCTCTCATTAAAGTAATCAGTGTCACCTGAAATGCCAGCTGGGTGGACGCTGCCAAGCTGACCAGTCTTTCTGGTAGAGAAGGGTCTTTCCACCTGCTGTTTCAGGCCCCCGTGGCCACATGATCTCCTTGGGGGTTGAGTGTTTTGTTTCATCATTTTACTAACTATTTGTTGACACATCACTTCACCTCTTACACCACTGAAATGTTTTCCTAACATAAAGAACACTCAGGAGCAGTGCCTGTGGTTCAAAGGAGTAGGGTGCCAGCGCCATACACCTGGAGGTGGCGGGTTCAAACCTAACCCCCCTCCCCCAGCCCCGCCAAAAACTGCAAAAAAAAAAAAGAACACTCAGATAATGCCAAAATGGGTCAGATCAAAGTAATTATCAAGTTAATTGAGACCAAGGTAGATGAGGTGTACCTTATTTTTAAGGGATGGCATTTATTTAGATTATTTATTTCTGTATTTTATTTTGGCTCCATGAACACCCAGCACAGCACTAGAAATAAACCATATTATCTTATCATGAAATAAGAATTGGTACAAAACTGGTTGGTTTGGGGATTATTATTTTTTTTAGTATCTTCAAAAAGACTGATATAATTACAATGTCAAAATCTTTTCCATAGCACATGATTCATCAATAGACCTCAATGCTGTGTCTACTTTTTTTTCAATTAAATGATAGTTGTGTACATTGATACAATCGTGCAGTACAGTGTGGTATTTTCACATACAATTTGAAATATTTTCATAAAATTGGTTAGCATAGCCATTATGTCATTTCCTTAGTTATTGTGTTAAGACGTTTATATTCTACTTTTAGAAAGATTCACTTGTACCCTTGTAAGATAAACCATAGACGTGATCCCTCCAGTCACCCTCCCTCCACCCACCCACCCACCCTCCACTCCCCCATCCCCTCCCCATATTCTTAGGCTATTCATATGAAAGCTACAAATTAGTTTCATAATAGGGCTGTGTACATTGGATACTTTTTCTTCCATTCTTGTGATACTTTGCTAAGAAGAACATTTTCCAGCTCCATCCATGTAGACATGAAGGATGTAAAGTCTCCATCTTTCTTTATGGCTGCATAGTATTCCATGGTGTACATATACCACAGTTTATTGATCCATTCGTGGATCGATGGGCACTTGGGCTTCTTCCATGATCTGGCTATTATGAATTGGGCTGCAATAAATATTCTGATACAAATATCTTTGTTGTAATATGATTTTTGGTCTTCTGGATAGACCTCAATGCTGTGTCTACTTTTTAAAACATGTAACAGAGAAGCCATAAGCCTTGCTGAGAATCCCTTTATCAGAAAAAAATATTCTGGAACTGACTTTTTCCACCAATATATTTATGTCTACATTTGTAATCTGTCAAAATGAGAATAATGTTCCTTTCCTATTAAAATAAATGTAACTTTAAAAGTATTTTCCTTCTCTTAACTGGCCTCCATATTCAGTGTCTTTGGGATAATTCACTTTGCCTAAATACACACCATGGTTTCTGACTCCTAGGTTTCAGTCCAAATTCTATAATCCTTATCAGAAAGCAGTAGCTCTCTCTAAAGGCTGACATTAAAAATGATAGTCTCCATCAAAGCTGTCTTGCTTATCTTACAACAGATGCGATTTTGTCTTCCTCTGACTCTGCCTACATTTCTGTATAAAGCTCTTTGCTGATGGTTTCTTTGCCTGAAAGGCAGCTGAAAAAACACCTTTCTTCAGAGCTGTTTCAAGGAACATAGAGGAAAAGTCCTTGGTATCTGAGAGATGTTTGATAACCGTGCTTGCTTTTCCTCCTCGCTCAGATCTCACAAGACTGTGTCATCTGTCTGAGGTTAGAGAGTGAATTGTAGCACACATATTCAATATCTTATTTCCTGCAAACCTAATACCATGCCTTTTACAGAATGAGAACCCTTTCCGCATTTAGCTTTTGGTTTGTTTCTGCAGGAGTCACCTGTTTTGTTTTGTTTGTTTGTTTATTGTTGTCAGTTTGGGGGGGTTATTGTTGTTCTAGAAGTAGAACAAGGCTGTCTCAGAAGTGATTTTTGTAGACCCTATCTCTGGTCTACACCTGATGACCAGGAAGAAATGCCTAGCTCCTTCTGGTCAATAGAAAAATTTTCCCTCCAGAGATTTTTCCCCCTTAGGAAATTTTTAAAACAAAAATGTAAAAATGAGAATGAGGGGCAGTGCATGTGGCTCAAAGGAGTAGCTCAAAGGAGTAGCTCTGCCCCATATGCCGGAGGTGGTGGGTTCAAACCAAGCCCTGGCCAAAAACTGCAAAAAAAAAAGAGAGAGAGACTGAGTCTTTGATTTGGTTTTAATAAGAATCGTAAGAGACGAGGGTTCAATCTATTTACTAACTACATTTCTGCATATGAAGAACACGAGTCATCAGTGCAAAAGAATGAAACTAAGAGGCAAAAACAAAAAAGATTGTGACTCTAAAGGACAGATGTGATTATATAAAGAGAGGGTCCTTCTGTCACCCAATACCTGGTTCCAGGCCTTCCTATGACTGGCTAAACAGGTGTTTTCCCCATCATCTATTAATTCAAGTTCAAATTCAAAGTTTTTTGACTTTTGGATAACCCTAATAATAATGTGATACCCCTACTTCAACCTCACTCCCAGGGTTCTCAAAGACCACACAGATTTCTTCACCTGGTATTGCAAAGGGGAAGCTAAGTATAATCTTGAATGGTGACAGACTCATTTCTCTGTAGGTTTGATAAAGCACCAGATACAGTATAATTTATGTAGGGGTAGGACCCCTTTTTTCACATAGGTAATTAAGGTGATTAATTATAAACAGAATAGAAAGACTGATAAATCACTATCGTAAAGTTTTTATAGGCACTAAAAGTCTATCTAGGAAAAAAATATGGCTTTCCGAGACTATTATAACAGAGGTAACTCAAGAAGGGTTTCATCAAATCACACCCCTGCTGCCTGCAACAGTGGGCTTCTTTTACTCCTAAATTTTCTTTTAGTTTAAAGCAAATTCTAAAAATATATATATATATAAATACCAAAAAATATTTAAAAATATAAAGCAAATTATAGAGAATTAAAATCTGGAAACACAAATTTTATCCCTATCTTTGTTTTTTTCTTTTTTGAAAGTTTGTAAACATTTTATTTTTTAACTTGAATTGATCCTTGTTTTTTTATTTATTTATTTTTATTAAATCATATTTGTGCACATTAATTCTATCATAGGGTACAATGTGTTGTTTCCATATACAATTTGAAATACTTTCATCCAATTGGCCAACATAGCCATCATGTCATTCTCATAATTGTATTAAGACATTTATATTCGACATTTAGAAAGATTCACATGTACCCTTATAGGATAAATCATATGAGTGATCCCCACAATCACCCTCCCTTCACCCATCCTCCTCCCTCCCCTCCCCTCCCTCTCCCCTTTCCCCATATTCTTGGACTCCATTTGGATTATAGCTTTCCTATGATAGCTAACAATTAGTTTCATAATAGGGTTGAGTACATTGGATACTTTTTTATTCCATTCTTGAGATACTTTGCTAAGAAAAACATTTTCCAGCTCCATCTATGTGAACATGAAGGAGGTAAACAAAACCTATAAATGCTACCCACACTGTAGAGAAAGAACAGAAGAATCTACAGTAGATTCAAGTTCAGGCAAATGTCATACCCCCGTGGATTGATTCTGCCAATGTCCAACCCAGCTTCCTTCCAGTGATCAAAAAGAAAACATGATCATTTGCCTAAAATCCACAAAAAATGGAAAATAAGCAAAACTAGTTGATACTTTTGAATTTTTCCCCCACATGACTTCAGAAATTACATGTTTGCTATACTCAATATTTAATTTGGGCATTGAGCATACACACATAAGTGGGTCATTATGAAAATTTTGAGATGCACAAAAATTAAGAAATGTAAACTCCATGTGGATGGAAGCAAATGAAGCCCTCCCAGCTCCACTGAGAAGCTGAGCACCTTGGAACTGGAATGGGTGGATCAGAAAGGACACTGTCCACTGTGTTTTTTGGAAGTAAAAAAATGGACCATAACACAGTCTGTCTCAAAATTTTTGTAGTGACCCACACATACAATTTCTTCCTATGATGGTAATAATGATCTCAGGTTTAATTCAATTAGGATAATTATCCTAGGGATAATTCATTTGTATGTCTACTAACTAATATTTTTTAAATGTGAGGTATGTGTCAATCACTGTGCCAGATGTCAGGGGTGTCATGGGTTGAATTGTGTTCCTCAAAAACCACATTTTTGGGTCCTAACACCCAAGAGCTCAGATGTGATTTAATTTGGATATGGGATCCTCCAAGAGAAAATCAAGTTAAAATGCGGTCTTTAGGGCAGGCCCTAATTACATTGGACCAGTGTCCTTATAAAAAGGGGTAAATTTGGACATAGACTGATCTACATAAAAGGAAAACAATGTATGAATACCAAGAATCACCAGAATCTAGGAGAGAGGTCTGAAAAAGCTTCTTCCCCAGCACCTTCAGAGCAGACCATGGCCTTTCCAGTAACGTGATTTCAGGTTTGCAGCCTTTAGAAATGTGAGACAATATATTTTTATTGTTTAAGTCACTTAGCTTGTGTTACTTT
This sequence comes from Otolemur garnettii, assembly GCF_000181295.1. Taxonomy (NCBI): domain Eukaryota; kingdom Metazoa; phylum Chordata; class Mammalia; order Primates; family Galagidae; genus Otolemur; species Otolemur garnettii. Next base: position 10,271,610 of record NW_003852456.1, read on the forward strand.
GCTACAGCAGGCCTAAGAATTTTAATATAGAAGGTAAAAAGATAAGTGAAGTCCCTTTCTTTATTCAATTATAGTTTTATTGAGTTTAGTACCTTAAGCTTCTTAGCTCAAATGTTGTTTTTCTCAGGAATGATTTTCAAAGAAATTTTACAATACCTCTTATTATTTAGAATAACATATATGTGTATAAATACATGATTTAGAAAATGAACCTCATAGTTTTGTCATCAATGCAAAACAATACCTTTAAATGATAAATATTGCTACCTGGCTTAGACCATAATTCATTTATGGCTTCAAGCATGGTATAAGAAAAAGTCAGGTGTACCATAAATTATATCATTTGGCAAGAAATGCAAATGTTTCTGCACTGTACTATAAAGGAACATATTGGATTTGCTCTGTGCATAAAAACAAAGATGCACCTAAATATACTTAGTAAAGTATATTTGTAAAAGTTGCAACAAAATGCATCTAAACATACTTAAGAAGACACCTGGCTTGGAACTAAATCTGTTTTGCCAGCATAGGAATTTCAATGAAATTTAAAATTTGCATTCAGAGTTTAAAAACGACATCACTGCAAAGGACACAAGGTTGAATTATATGCAACACACTCAACATTCATGGCTGCACTTATTTATCTCCACTATATGTTTAGATTGATAAGAAAATAAGTATCCTATAGAGCTCTTCTGATGACTCACGTTGATTGGTTGTTAAATTATACTGACAAAGTAATTATTACAATACATGACACATCTAATAATCATTAGAACATGATACTTGAATAATCTGAGCTCACATACAGAGTCCCTGCAGTATTGCTTTTTTCTGGACTGAGATATAGTTTGAGCTGTCATTATTCTAATATTAGACTGCCCAGAAGTCTACCATTAGACTACCAGTTCTTACATTTCCTTTTTTTTTAAATTTTTAGAATAAAACTTTTAATTTTTTTTCATGTATATGTGAATGCATTTATGGGATACAATGTGCTGATATCATATACAATTTGGAATGCTTACATCACACTAGTTAATATTTTACTTAATTATTGTGTTAAGACATTTATACTCTATACTTAATTGAGTCTACCATTTCTTACATATCCTATGAATTGTTGTTTACTATCTTATTATCTAGTGATTTCATACAACGATGCTGGCAATATAACTTACAGCTGCTCAGGGGTGAAGGAAGTGGAGGGCATTTTCTAGGGAAGAAAATAGCTTTGAAGACTGGTTATAAATTTAATTTACCCACAACTCCATTCATACTGCCCGGCCTCTACTTTATCCTCGTGTTTCATTTTATGTGGTTTTAGTTACCCCTGTCATTTTTGCCAGTCCATATGCAGTTCTATTTTTAAGATTACCAGCAATAATCCCCCCAAAAATCTTATGCATGAACAAGCTGGGCTTTGTCACCACACCAACAACAGAGCACCACAAGCAAGTGCCTCCCTCCACTGCCTCAGATCTTCTAGTTTGCATATATTTGTGCGTAAATCTTCATCATCATGTTAGTATTTTTATCTCCTTGTTCTAAATCACTCCAATGTTATTAATCTATTACTTGTTTTAGTTGATTTATTAGGAGACATAAAAGATCTTTCCACAGAATGTTCCATTTTTATATACAGAACTGTGCCCTGCTAAGATGCTTACATAGGTGATATGGGAAAATTTAGCTGCAAAGAATGTTACAAAGTAAACTACTAATAGAAAAAAAAAATTATTAGTCTATCATTCTGGCAGTCTCCTCACTATCTTTCCTCTATTTTAATAAAACTAATTTCATGTAATATGGAAAGAGGAACTAAGGAGAGCGTGACCTATGTAGGGTATTATTACCAATCAATGATGACAGTGCTGTAAAACTGGAAATATAATTACAAATACACTGAATGAATTATATTCAACAGGCAATAATTAAAACATTTAAACGTCCTTGTGGACTAAATTTGAGTGGAAAATAAATTGAAAATGAAAGTAAATTATATCACCAAGTATGGTGATACTTAAGGATCATGCCAAAACTTCTTTCCTGTGTCTACTATTTTTTTTTAGAGACAGAGTCTCATGCTCTTGCCCTGCAGAGAGTTCTGTGATGTCATTATAGCTCATAGCAACCTCAAAATCTCAGGCTCAAGCAATCTTCCTGCCTCCACCCTCCTGAGTAGCTGAGACTACAGGTGCTTACCACCATGCCTGGATAGTTTTTCTACTTTTAGTAGAGACAGCGCAGTCCTACTCCTGCTTGAGCTGGATCTCAAACTCACCTAATTTAAAGCACAGAGAGTATGAAACATAAAATTGCATAACTGCATATTTGGGGATTGCATTTCAGAAAGTAAATAAATACTGGAGATATGATATAATCTACAATTTTTTTGTTGTTTCAGGTTCATTGAGGGTACAAAGAATTAGATAACACTGATTGCATTTGTTAGCTAAAGTCCCTCTTACAATTGTGTCCCACCCCCAAGAGGTGTTCATACACCATGACCCCCATCCCTCTCCTTCCCTCCTCCCCTCTCTCTGCTGCCTCATTCCCCTGCTCCTCACATTGAATTGATTTTTCTCTTATGAGGGTATGTCACAGCTTAGTTTACAATCACCAAAACATAGAAACAGCCTATATGCCCATCAACCCAGGAATGGATTAACAAGCTATGGTATATGCATACCATGCAATCTATTCAGCCATTAAAAAATATGGAGACTTTACATCTTTTGTATTAACCTAGATAGAACAATTTCTTTGTAGTAAAGTATCACAACAATGTAGAAGCAAGAATCCAGGGTACTCGATTCTAATATGAAGCCAGTAGATGAGCTAAAACATCTAAAATTTTCAATGCCAGATAATTTAACATTTGTGGGGCTTTGGTCAAATGGAAATGGAAGTCAACACACTGGGATTTTAAACATTTAGATACCACATGTCAAACTAATTTAAGTGAGGGACATCCTATTCCCTTTAACATACGTAACTTCATAATGGCAAAATCAAAAGGTATGTGCGAAGATTATTTGTCTTTCTAAAAGTCAGTAAACTATCAGAGACAATAAAATTCAATTACTATTGAACATACCAAGTTAAATGGTGCTGGCAAAATTGGATGGCCCTATGCAGAATGATTCAGGACACCGATCTTCCACACTCACAAAAATTTATTCAAGATGGATGAAATGTAAAGCATGAAATCTTTCCCCCAAGGTTTGAGTGGTGAGTATCATGGAGGGGATATCTAGTGCCACAGATTTCAGTATTCCTGTGGGATTCTGAGTGACAGGACTGCCTATGGCTTCTGTCATGCATTTATTTCACACATACAATGGTGTGATGCAGAGACCGCAACTATGGGACCTAGGCCCAAGGGTGACAATACCCTAAGGACACACATGCTTTCCTTTCAGATATGTCCTGTTAATAGTCAAGATAAGTCACTTGGTCTTCATGAAAAATACAATTATTTCCCATACAAGAGCCAAGACTATAAACAGTTACTTCCCTCTTAATAAAATTTGTTTATAATTCTTACAGAATATATCTTAAGCAAGCCAGCCAGTTACTTGTGTGCCATGTGGTTAAACACGAAAGTAAATGCTTACTGCCATGAAAATAAATATCTCTGACTGGTACTACTTTAGTAATTTACCTAGCCTAAGGTCATTCTAAAGCATTTTAAATGCGTCATTAATCCACAGTCCTCTAAAACACAGAAATACTTAAATAAATTACAATGGAGTAGGATGAGCCTGAAGAGAGAGAAAAAAGTATCTGTCAAGATATGATACATTTACATGTTTCAGGGGAAAAAATTCTCTAAGACTCATGAATACATCATTGTAGAATGAAGGCCTGATAAAGAGCCTAAAGGACATGCTACATCCAGTTTGATTTGGTCCAGAAAGATTAAGAAAATGAATCTCGGATTTCACCTTTCTGTGGGTAGATTTTCACTCACTTAGTTTTAACCTTGGTGACTCAAAATGTTCATGTTTATTTTTAGTATATCCCTTTTCCTCTTCCTACTCTTTTACACCCTTGATTGCCATCCTCTTTATTTCTATTAATAGTGATGTGTCTACGTCAATCATACTTATGCCTATAAGAGTGTGCGAGAGTTGTGTGTGTGTGTGTTTGGAGTAGAACCCTCTGAGTGGAGTTTCCAAGATCAAAGTTAACACACATGTAGAAATTAAGCAAATTTAATTAAATTTGGAACTAAAGTGGAGAAAAAAATTATAAAACATCACTTTATATTTTAAGTCACCAAAGACATTTTTGTTTTTCTTTAAATAAATGGATACACCAGAAAATATCTTATAAAATTTTACCTTCCAGATAAATTTCTGACTGATTGGTAAAGCAGATTAAACAAACGCAAATAAAAACAGAGGTTGTAGAATCATCTACAAATCTGTGAACAAATTTAAAAATGCCTGAAGTTACGAAGTCCAAGAAAGCAGATTTTAGCAGAACTAGAGGAGCTCCTTCCCAGCACAGAATCTAACAGGACAGCTGCACCTTTGCTCCTCTGACCCAGCCTCTTCCTTGCTGTTGACCAATAAACACTACCTTTAGGATGATCATTAATATATTGGATTTTATTTTTACTTTCAATGTTTCTTATTGTAATCATTTCATTACTTTTATTATTCACATATTACTTTGAGCAATGTTATCAAAGCAATGTGATCCTCCTTGCAGTAAACACCACCTCCCCACCCACCTGCCCTTACTACACACTACTCTCAATCACACTCCTGCTTTTCTCCCTCACTCTGTGTATAAGGCATCACATTTATTTTGACAGGTGCATTGCTGACTTAGTGACAAGGTGGTTGGTTGCATGACTTTGTGAGCTCTCTGTTCAGTATGATAGTCTTCCATCTTTGTTACAGGATTATATGTGATACAGTAAACATTGAATTATCTATATAGCTAACATATTTTTGATAGGCCACGTATCTGCAGGGATTCATGCTTTACAGAATATTTCACAGATTTTTAATTACCTCTGGAAATTGGTAAGATAATTGCAAGGAAACGATTTCAGACCTCCCTGCTTGGAAGAACTCTCAAACCATTAGGAAGTATAGGCCCTAACTCTATCTTTTAGGTCCTAACCACCCTTGTGTCTTCTCTCCTTCTGCCTTATGTCACTAGACTGTCTCCCTCCTCCTTAGGGACTGCCTTCCTCATCTCTCACAGCATCAGACTTCTCAGGCTTATCTTGTCAACTGGACCCCACATTCACCTACTGACATCAAAGCTGACCAGTGTCTCCTGTTTTAACAATATCAGATTTCTACAGTGCAGTACAAATAGTATTCCTACCTATAATCCCAGAACTCCAGGAGGCCAAGGCAAGAGGATCCCTGAGCTCAGGAGTTCAAGACCAGCCTGAGAAAGAGTGAGACCCTGTGTCTACTAAAAACAGAAAAACTAACTGGGCATGATGGCAGGCACCTGTAGTCCCAGCTACTTAGGAGGCTGAGGCTGGAGGATCACTTGAGCCCAGGAGTTTGAGGTTGCTGTGAGCTATGACTCCACGTACAGAGGATGACAGAGGGAGACTCTGCCAAGAAAAGAAGAAAAGAAAAGAGAAAACAGGAATGACCACATGCAATCCTATGTAACTGCCCCTTAAGTCTACTGAAAAGAATAGTAATTCTATAAAACAGTTGAATTTTCATAGTTTCTATTGTACTCTTCTTTCAGGATAATCCAGTGCATCTCATGACTGAAATATAAACAACAATAACAAAAGTAGGTCTCAGATTCCTGCTTGAAGGAAAAAAAAAAAAAACGCTGGTATGCACATTATTTTTGTCTGATGTATTTTAAAGCAAATCCCATGTTATGTAATTATACCAGTGGGGAAAAAGTATGTATGCTTTACAATACTCCAGAAAAAAAATACTGGGTATGAGGGGTGGAAGTAGCTAAAATGAAATCAGACAAAAAAAGTTGGATGATAGAGACATATGGTTTGTTATATTAGACTCTCTGATTTTGTGTATGTTTGAAAATTTCCATAATAAATTTTTTTAAAAAGCACTGATAGTCAGATTTGGGCTTTATTTCCATAAGAAAGAAGGGCAGTTGCCACAAAGAACTCTTGCATCTTTTTTCTCTCTTTGATTAAAAGCTTCAGTTTTGAAGAGTTTTCAATATTACCTAAAACAATTTCATTTTTACAATAAATAACCATATAGAAATAAATAAACACTACTACATTGCTGGTGGGAATGCAAACTAATGTGTCCCTTTTGGAAAACCATATGGAGAACACTTAGAGATCTAAATATAGATCTACTGTTTGATCCTGTAATTCTACTGTTCGGTATATATCGAGAAGACCATAAATCATGCTATAATACAGATATCTGTACCAGAATGTTCATTGCAGCCCAATTCACAATCACTAGGACATGGAAGAAGCCCAAATGCCCATTGACCCATGAATGGATCAATAAATTGTGATATATGTACACCATGGAATACTATACAGCCACAAAGAAAGATGGAGACCTTGCCTCCTTCATGTTTACATGGATGGAGCTGGAAAATGTCCTCCTTAGCAAAGTATCTCAA
>NW_003852456.1:10281140-10300265 GCF_000181295.1 Otolemur garnettii
GTTTTCATATACATTTTGAAATACTTTCATCAAGATGGTTCACATAAATTTCATGTCATTTGCATAGTCATTGTGTCAAAACATTTACATTCTAGTTCTAGAAAAGTTCACTAAAATTTAAATTAACAACCTGTCCTTCAGAATTAGACCAAAAACAATTATGAAAAAAAGCCCTTTAATAGATCTAATTTGTTGAGAGAGAGATAAGATGGCCAACTGAAGCCAGCTTTCAGCAGAGGCTCCCATCCAGAGGGAGAAATAATGGCCAAAAATAACCTAATAAAGCAGAAGATCAGGAGGTCAGCTGAGACAGAGGATTCATAGGTTCGCATCACCCCTGCTGCAATAAGCTGGGACTCCAAGGAAACAAATTTCAGGTACAAAACCCATTCCAAAGATGACGGCAATCCTTCCTCTTCACCTCTAGGGAGAGTGGCTTGAGGCAAGTAGAGAACAGAGGACATTTTGTTTCGACAAAGGGGACGGAAAAACTGAGGGCTGGGATTCCCTCCACAGAGAGATACTGCTACAAGTCCAGGCAGTCTCTTGCCTAGGCCAAAAGTTGATCTAATATTCTCCCTACCTTCCTGAACTCCCAATCCACCTCTCCTGGAAGACTATCCACTGCAAAATCCAGAGTATTTGGCAGATTTTTGCTAGGGCAAGGCATTTCATGAGCTGTGGGACAGTTGTGCTGAAACTATAATTTTTTTTTTTTTTTTTTTTAGAGAGACAGAGTCTTACTTTATCACCCTCGGTAGAGTGCCATAGTGTCACAGCTCACAGCAACCTCCAACTCCTGGGCTTAGGTGATTCTCTTGCCTCAGCCTCCCGAGTAGCTGGTTAAACTATAATTTTAATAGAGGCAGGGAGTCACAAAGGGAGAGAGACTTGCCCCATGTTGGAAAGAGCACAGCTCAGGTGCACACTACCAACCACCATGGGACCATGGCCCACTGGCTCCCTGGCTCGGCAGCCCACAGTGAGTGGCTTAGCTCCCTGCCAGGCTCCTGCAACTGGCAGCCCACAGCCAGCTATTCCCACCTGGCTCCTGTGACCTGCGCAGCCCATGGCAGAGGACTCTGCCAACCAGCTACTGAGACCAGCAACCTGGGGCTGGCGACTGCCCTTGGACTCCACTTGTTCTCCTGAGACCCTGCAGCCATTGGCTGGTGACTCCTGACTGGCTCTTGAGACCCAGGAGGCCCCCCTCAGGATAGCAACCCTGCCCTCTGGCTTCCCACCTGGCTCCTGTGACCCTTGCAGCCATGGCAATGCCCTCCAGCTCCCTGCTGGCTCCTGTGACCTGCACACAGCAGTACCCCAGACTGGCAGTACTACCCTCGACAGTGGCAGCACCACTGCTGACAGTGGCAGCAGCTCCAGAGTTCCTCCCACTGGGGTCAAATTGAGCTGCCAGTGGACCCCTGCTGCCTAGATGCTGAAGACCTTTTGAACTCTCCCACCTGATCAGTGTTTGTGTCAACTGGGACAATTGGTTTGGAACTCTTGACCTGGACCAATCACCTAGGGACTCACCAAGGTTGTACCCTGGTTGTGTTGCTGTGGGAGTGTGGGATTCTCCCCTTCCAGTTGTCGCCTGTTGGTGAAGGGTAGGATGTCTTAGTTGCTTATATATCTCTACAGCTGAGATTTCAGCCCAAAGCCACTGACTCACTAGAACTGGACAGAGATTAGCTGAATACCAGTCAGCGCCATCTAGCCTCACCACACCAAGCAGGTGCCCAGAGTTTCAGGCAATAGTTCTGACTGGGACATTTGTAAAGCTCTTAGGGAAAAGCCACAATCACCAGTCCTAGTACTTTGGTAAAGAGCCAGTTAATTACAACTCCAGGAGCTTTCAATTCAATTTCACCTTGCCAGCTTCTCTAGCTAAATGGTGAAAAATAATCATGGTGTGGAATCAGGGGAGAAACTCTGGCAACATGAATAATCAGAGTAGATTAACTCCCTCAAGGAATGACAAAGGAAACACAACAGAAGATCCCATTCATAAAGAAATGGCTGAGATTTCAGAAATCGAATTCAGAATTTGGATTGCAAATGAGATTAACAGAATGGGGGTAAAGATGAAATTAGAAATTCAAGGAGCAATTCAGAAGTTGTCTCAAGAATTCAAAGATAAAATCACTAAAGATTTTGACACATTGAGGCAAGAACTTGCAGTTCTCAAAGATCTGAGAAATACAGTAGAATCCCTCAGGAATAGAATGGAGCAGTCAGAAGAAAGGATCTCTGACATTGAAGACAAAGCTTTTGAATGCTCCCAAATGCTCAAAGAGTAAGAGAAGTAGACAGCAAAAATGGATCATTCCCTGAGAGAATTGTGAGATGACTCCAAAAGAACAAACATTCGCCTCATAGGAATCCCCGAAGGAGAAGAGGATGGCCCAAAAGGCACAGATATCTACTCTAGGCATCTTCAAACTACGACCCGCAGGCCACATGCGGCCTGCCTAGGACATTTATCCAGCCTGCTGGGTGTTTTTGCTGCCACTGCCTGTCCTGCTTAGCAGCTGACTCATCCCAGGGCCCGCAGTCCTGCCCTCCAATGGTCTGAGGGACAATGAACTGGCCCCCTGTTTAAACAGTTTGAGGACTCCTGCTCTGCTCCAAAAGATAATTGAGGAGAACTTCCCAAGCATGGCAAGAGATACTGAAATTCAGATAGCAGAAAGTTTCAGAAACCCAGCACAACCCAACCCAAATAAAGCATCTTCTAGACACATTGTAATTAACTTCACCAAAGTTAATATGAAAATTAGAGAAAAAATTAAAGAAAATTCTGCAAACAGCGAGACATAAGAAAATCATAACCTACAAAGGGAAAAATATTAGAACGACTGCAGATCCTTCTGCTGAAACTTTTCAAGCCAGAAGAGAATGGTCAAATTGAGCTTCATTTATGACAGAAAAGTTAAATACTTTAATGACATACACATATTGAAGAAATTTGCCATAACCAAATATCCTCAGACCCATCCTCCATAATGACATAATGACCATCACAATGCTTTACCACCAAAGTAAACTCAAGCTGAAATTCTTGACCAAAACCCAATTTCCACAGTGGTGAAAAGTTTCAAAATGTCCACTGGACTTTCAAAAAACTTGACGCCCAAAATACTACCAGGCTTATCAATATTCTCAATGCATGTGAATGGCTTAAACTATCCTCTTAAGAGGCACAGGTTGGCTGACTGGACACAAAAACTCAGGCCAGATATCTGCTGTACACAAGAATCTCATCTTATCTTAAAGGATAAATATAGACTCAGGGTGAAGGGATGGGCATCTATAATCCAGGTAAACAGAAATCAGAAAAAAGCAGGGATGGCAATTTTATTTGCAGATACACTAGGCTTTAAACCAACAAAAGTAAGAAAAGACAAGGATGGTCTCTTCCTATTTCTTAAGGGAAACACTCAACATGATGAGATGTCAATTATTAACATTTATGCGCCCAACCAGAATGCTCCTCAATTTATAAGGAAGACCCTAACAGACATGAGCAATTTAATATCTTTCAGCATCATAATAGTTGGAGATTTTAACACCTCTTTGTCAGTGTTGGATAGATCCTCCAATAAGAAACTAAGCAAAGAAATTTTAGACTTGAACTTCATCATACAATAATTGAATTTAACAGACATCTACAGAACACTTCATCCTATCAAAATTGAATACACATTCTTCTCTCAGCCCATGGACCATCCTCCAAAATTGATCACATCTTAGGTCACAAGTATAACCTCAGCAAATTTAAAAGTATAGAAATTATTCCTTGTATTTTCTTGGATCATCATGCAATAAAAGATGAACTCACCAGTAACAGGTATCTGCATACTCATACAAAGACATGGAAACTAAATAACCTTATGCTGAATGATAACTGGGTCTTAGATGAGATTAAGAAGGAAATTGCCAAATTTTTGGAACAAAAAATAATGGAGACACAAATTATCAGAACCTGTGACATACTGGAAAAGCAGTCCTAAGAGGGAAATTTATAGTGTTGCAAGCCTTCCTCAAAAGAACAGAAAGAGAGGAAGTCAATAACTTAATGGGATATCTTAAGCAACTGGAGAAAGAAGAACATTCCAACCTCAAACCCAGCCAAAGATAAGAAATAACTAAAATTAGAGCAGAATTAAATGAAATCAAAAACAAAAGTATTATTCAGAATATCAATGAATTAAAAAGTTGGTTTTTTGAAAAAATTCAACAAAATTGATAAACCTTTGGCCAACCTAACTAAAAATAGAAAATTAAAGTCCATATTATCATCAATCAGAAATGACATAGACAAAATAACAATGGACATCTCAGAAATTCAAAAAATACTTAATGAAAACTATAAAAAAAACTTTATTCTCAGAAATACAAAAATCTGAAAGAAATTGACCAATACTTGGAAACACACCAACTTCCTAGACTTAATAAGAAAGAATTGGAAATGCTGAACAGACCTATATCAAGTACTGAAATAGAATCAACTATATGAAATCTCCCAAAAAAGAAGAGTCCGGGACCAGATGGCTTCACATCAGAATTCTACTAAACCTTTACAGAGGAACTAGTACCCATATGATTTAACCTTTTCCAAAACATCAAAAAAAGAAGGAATACTTCCCAACACATTCTATGAAGCAAATATCACCGTGCTACCCAAACCAGGAAAAGACCCAACAAGAAAAGAAAACTATAGACCAATATCTTTAATGAACCTAGATGGAAAATTATTCAATAAGATCCTAGCAAACAGAATCCAGCAACATATCAAATGAATTATGTACCATGACCAAGTGAGTTTTATCCCACAATCTCAAGGTTGGTTCACTATACATAAATCTATAAATATAATACAACACATAAATAAACTAAAAAACAAAAACCATATGATTCTCTTAATAGATACAGAAAAAGCTTTTGACAATATCCAGCATCCTTTCATGATCAGAACACTTAAGAAAATAGGTATAGAAGGGACTTTTCTTAAAATGATAGAGGCCATCTACAGCAAACCCACAGCCAATAAATATCATACTGAATGGTGTAAAATTGAAAATATTTCCACTCAGATCAGGAACCAAGCAAGGTTGCCCATTGTCTCCACTGCTTTTTAACATTGTAATAAAAGTCTTAGCCATTGCAATCAGGCAAGAGACAGAGATCAAGAGTATTCACATAGTGTCAGAGGAGATCAAACTTTCACTCTTCACTGATGATATGATTTTATACCTTGAAAACCCCAGGGACTCAACCACAAAATTTTTAGAAGTGATCAGGGAATACAGTAGCATCTCAGGATATAAAATCAACACTCACAAATCAGTAGCTTTTATATATGCCAATAATAGACAAGCCAAAAAAACAGTCAAGGACTCTATTCCCTTTACAGTTGTGCCAAAGATGAAATATTTGGGAATTTACCTAACAAGAGATGTGAAAAATCTCTATAAAGAGAATTATGAAACTCTGAGAAAAGAAATAGCTGAAGATGTTAACAAATGGAAAAACATACCATGCTCATGGCTAGGAAGAACCAACATTGTTAAAATGTCCATATTACCCAAAGCAATTTATAAATTTAATGCAATCCCTATTAAAGCACCACCATTATACTTTAAAGATCTGGAAAAAGTACTTCATTTTATACAGAAACAGAAAAAAATTCCAATAGTCAGGGCATTACTCAGAAATAAAAACAAATCATGAAGAATTATGCTACCAGACTCCACACTATAGTATAAATCTATAGTGATCCAAACAGCATGTTATTGGTAGAAAAATAGAGAGGTAGATGTATTGAAACAGAATTGAGAACCAAGAAATGAACTCAGACACTTACTGTCATTTGATCTTTGATAAGCCTATCAAAAATGTAAATTGGGGGATTCCCTATTTAACAAATGGTGCTGGGAGAATTGGCTGGCAACTTGTAGAAGACTGAAACTGGACCCACCCCTTTCACCATTAACAAAAATAGACTCTCACTGGATAAAAGATTTAAACTTAAGACACTACGAGAAGTTCTTCACCGAGTTGCCACAGTTTCCTGCTTCAACAGTGCTTGGACGGAAACGGCGCTCATCCCCCATCCCAGCTGGCTGCTCACAGCCAGCCTTCTGACACCTCCTCACCACACCCTCAGACAGTCCCAAGGCCCCCGGTGCCACTCCAGCACCGCACAGCTACCACCTCTCCTCAGCCACTGCCATGACTACCACATCCCCCTTGCAGGTGCGCCAGAACTACCACCAGGACTGGGAGGCCGCCATCAACTGCCAGATCAACCTGGAGCTCTACACCTCCTGCGTCTACCTGTCCATGTCTTACTACTTTGACTGCGATGATGTGGCTTTGAAGAATTTTGCCAAATACTTTCTTCACCAATCTCATGAGAAACTGATGAAGCTGCAGAATTAACAAGGTGGCCGAATCTTCCTTCAGGATATCAAAAAAACAGACTGTGATGACTGGGTGAGTGGGCTGAATGCAATGGAGTGTGTGTTACACTTGGAAAAAAGTGTGAATCAGTCACTACTGGAACTGTACAAACTGGCCACTGACAAAAATGATCCCCACTTGTGTCACTTCATTGAGAAACATTACCTGAATGAGCAGGTGAAATCCATCAAAGAACTGGGTGACCACGTAACCTACCTGTGCAAGATAGGAGTCCCTGAATCTGGCATCGCAGAGTATCTCTTTGACAAGCACACCCTGGGAAACAGTGATAATGAGAGCTAAGCCTTAGGCTAACTTCCCCATAGTCACGGGGTGACTTCCATGATCACCAAGGCAGTGCATGCATGTTGGGGTTTCCTTTACCTTTTCTATAAGTTGTACCAGAACATCCACTTAAATTCTTTCATTTGTACCATTCCTTCAAATAAAGAAATTTGGTACCCCCCACCAAAAAAAAAAAAAAACTTAAGACATGAAACTATAAAGATTCTTGGGTAGAGTGTAGGAGAAACACATGAAGAAATTGGCCTGGGAGAATACTTTAGAGGAGGACCCCCAACGCAATTGAAACAGGATCTAATTAAACTGAAAGTCTTCTGCACAGCCAAGAATACAGTAAGTAAAGCAAGCAGACAGCCCTCAGAATGGGAGAGGATATTTGCAGGTTATGCCTCTGACAAAGGTTTGATAACCAGAATCCAAAGAAAACTCAAACTTATTAATAAGAAAAGAACAAGTAATCCCATTTCATTGTGGGCAAGAGACTTGAACAGAAGCTTCTCTGAAGATGATAGGAGCATGGCCTACAGACACATGAAAAAAATGCTCATCACTTTTAATCATCAGAGAAATGCAAATCAAAACCACTTTGAGATATCATCTAACTCCAGTAAGAATGGCCCACCTAACAACATCCAAAAACTATAGATTTTGGCATGCATGTGGAGAAAAGGGAACACTTCTACACTGCTGGTGGGAGTGCAAGCTAATATGTCCCTTTCCCTGGTATGGGGAATACTAGGGATCTAAAAATAGGCCTGCTATTTGATCCTACAATTCCTCTACTAAGTGTATATCCAAAAGATGAAAAATCACTTTATAACAAAGATATTTGCACCAGATTGTTCAGTGCAGCTCAATTTATAATATCCAAGTCATAGAAGAAGCCCAAATGCCCAATGACCCATCAATGGATTAATAAATTGTGGTATATGTATACCATGGAATATTATGCAGTCTTAAAAAGGATGAAGACTTTACCTCTTTTATGTTTACATGTACGGAGGTGGAACATATCCAATTTAGTAAAGGATCTCAGGAATGGAAGAAAAAAATATCCAAGGTACTCAGGTCTATTATGAAACCAATTTACAATCACTCACGCTTTCATATGAAGAATAAGATCACAAGTATGGCCCAAGATGAAGGAGAGAGGAGAGGGGATGGGGGGAAAGTTAGATCAAGGGAGGGTGAATGGTGGGATCACACCTATGGTGCATAATGCAAGGGTACGTGTCAGATCTATTAAGTATAGAGTATAAATGTCTTAACATAATAATTAAGTAAATGAGTAAATGAGATATATATTAACCAGTATGATATAAGCATTCCTAATTCTATATGAAATCAGCACATTGTACCCCATAAATGGATTAAGGTATACATGATCTGTATGTTTATGATTTAATAAAAAATAAACTTTAATAAGTAAAAACAAAAATCTAATTTGTTCATGTTATTGTCCTCTCTCCTAGATGCAAGGTATCAATGGCACCATTCTGCTGTACTGTCTCGACAATGCCTCTAAAAGACAGACCATCTGTAAATATTTACTAAACAAACACCAATTACCTTGTTGAAAGCAAAGATCACTTGTAAGTCTTTAGGTATAACAATAATTTATACCTACTAGGTCTAGTTATATGCTGTTCAAGACACTAATCCTCACTTCAACACCAGGAGAGAGGTACTTTTACCCCTATTTTATGTATAAGAGTCCTGATCTGGAGAAGATCCATCAGCCATTCAATGTCACAAAGTCACAAGCCAGAATTTGAACACAGATAATCTAATATCAAAGCCTACACTCACTGACCTACTGAAAGAGAACCCCATACAGTACTAAGGAAATTCTGATATTTCTCTTTAAAGTAAGTTAAGTTGGATTTCTTATGCTTGAGACAGAAGTCAAAAATAAAGACAAAGGGGGCCAGGTATAGTGGTAGCTCATGCCTATAAACCCAGAACTCTGAGTGGCCGAGGAGGGTGGATCTTTTGAGTTCAGGAGTTCAAGACCAGCCTGAGCAAGAGTGATACCCTGTCTCTACTAAAAATAGAAAAACTAGCTAGGTGTGGTGGCAGGAATATGTACTCCCAGCTACTTGGGAGGCTGAGGGAGGGAGTTGCTTGAGCCCAAGAGTTCAAGGTTGCTGTGCGCTATGAAGCCACCGCACTCTACCCAGGGCAACAGAGTGAGACTATCTCAAAAAAAAAAAAAAAAAAAAGTAAAAAGAAAAAAGAAAAAGGAAGAAAGAAAAGATAAGATAAAGGAAAAGGGGAAATCATATCAT
Source organism: Otolemur garnettii (assembly GCF_000181295.1). Taxonomy (NCBI): domain Eukaryota; kingdom Metazoa; phylum Chordata; class Mammalia; order Primates; family Galagidae; genus Otolemur; species Otolemur garnettii. The sequence continues at coordinate 10,290,203 of NW_003852456.1, forward strand.
TCAAATTTAGGTGGCAACCCTGACAAATTGGTCTTTTTTACATGATAAAACCATTCAAAATTAGTATAATTGTCTTTGGCTTTTTGGATTTCAAGTACTGAGATAATAGCCCATGAGTATTTGAGTACTTAAAATAATTTGAAATAGTCTTCGCAGTCCTCATTGAGAAGAGCATCACTGCTCCTTATGACAGATGGTTGGCAGCCACCACCATACCCTATGGCAACCATGATAGTGTTAATCATATTGCACTATAGCAAGGAGTCCTGCAACTCTAACACGATAAATTTTTATTGTGATTCTCCAGCGTAACTAAGTAGATGTAATCACTCACATCAAAAACATTTTCTTTATCTCTTTCCATACTTTCCTAGCATTAAGTTAATAATTTAAATGGTGCTTCAAAACTTTGACCAACTGCCTACTACAGATTTGAAGCAATGGAAAAGGCCAAGAAATTCCAGAAAGCAAAAATACCATGGAAAATTAAATAGGTGAATAGATCTAATGTTACCTCATAAGTGAGACCTCATAGGTAGGTGCACATACATGATACTCAAGTGTGATGCTAAATGAACTTGTGAAAAAACACATATGATTTGAGAGCACTGCTCATGCAGCTCACTTTCTTTTTGTCTCTACCACACTAGAAGTAGAAAAGTTGGAGAAAACATGAATGTGTTTTACATTTTAATCATCATGAACCCTAAAATACCTTTATTTTGTCACCCACTTTCCAGCAGTTTATTGATTCAGGAGAAACAGAAATTAGCATACTAGCAAAGAAAACTAGCAGTCATGGCATGTTGGACTTTGGGAATGCCTTGTCTTTCTTTCTAACCAATATTTATATTTCAAAATATATGTATATATATTTAAATATGGCTATCTAAATACATATTCTCATGGACACATGGTTCCCACAGCGTTGTTTTGTTGTTGTCCACTCATCTGTGCAATAATTGAGATCATTTAGGAGTCTTTGGCTGTGTGGGTTAGGAGGACAATATCTATTTTAAGATGGTTTGTTTTACCTTTACTGTCATCCTCACAGCCTCTGTTTTGGTTTGTTTGTTTGTTTATTTTTGCATATTTGTCCCTTTGGTTCCATAGCAATAACATTATAAATACGTACACAAATGTGAAGGAAAGGGGAAGAGATCTCCGTGAGCAAGCCAGGTAAGGAGCAAACAGGATGCACCTTGCACAAAATGTATCCAAAGCTGACTCGATGTCACTCAAACCACACAGTATCTTTTCTGAATTTGTTTTCATTCCCTGCAGAGAGGTTATTCTTGATGTCCCTTAGCTGCCTTTCATATGTGTGAAAATTCTACAAAGAGAGATGTGGTTGCAAACCTCCTAAAAGTTGTTTCCTTTAGGAAGACATCCTGACAAACTTAAAAAACAAAACAAAACAAAACAAACAAACATAAAAAAACCAACAATCATTCAATCCTCTCCTCTACCCTAGAAAACTCAATCTTTCACCCTTTCCAACTTGATTTGGTTTCTTTTATAGGAGGTTAATTGATGCTGCACAGCTTGTCCAGCTCAGATATGAACCTAGAGAAAGGGGGAAAAAAAAAACAGATTGTGAACAGAACACTGTGTTTCACACTCCGTCTCCCGTGGGGTGATGTGATGAACTCATCATGTAGCAATCTACTAGGTCACAGTGAATAATTAAGACACTCGTTACAGTGGTATGTGTGGTGCTATCCTGTAGTGATTCTGAAGGGATTTCCATAAATTCAAGAAAAGGTCCTTAAAAAAAAACCCCTAATTTAAAATCCACATTGTGGCTAATTAAGATCACAGTGGCTCAAAGTAATGCACGATTTCACATCCAGTGTGTTGATAATGTCCCATTTTGAGTGCAGGATGAGAAAAATCTTATCTTTTTTTCCTCCTATCCTCTTTCAATATCTGGAAAAACAACACAGACATACCTCACAGCTTTAGTGATCAGCAGGACCAAAACAGAAAAAAAAAAAGCATACGACATTTTGCACATACTGGGTACCAATGATGTGATCATGTCATAAAAGAAGTTTAAAATACCACGGCGGGTAGGGGGAATTATGGTTGGCCAAAAACAAGACTCCCCTGACCGAAGTGTGGGGCTGATTAATATTAGAAAACTTAGAGAGGGATGGTGAGGAATTTCTTTCAGGAGAGAGGGGGATTTTTTGTTTTGTTTTGTTTTTCTTAATAGAAGTGAAGACTCACATCTGTCAGGCACAGTTTATGTGCTCACCTGATGAAAACAAAGCATCACCTTGCAATATTTCCCATCTCTAAGGTGTGATCTCTCAGGAGTTTGTGTGTCTCATCCTGTGACAAGCACAGACAGCCCTATTTTATAAATAGAAATCCCAAAATTCAAAGAAATAAGAATGTCCCACAGTTCAAAGTGACATAGGAGGCCTAATTTTTTATGTGGTAGAAAAACCAGGCCAAATATAAGCTTCTAAAATCATTCTGAACCAGTCTGGTTCTCTGGCTTAAAATTCTAGAATTTTGATCCTCGTTTTTATTTTGAAAATTTTAGGTCCTCTTAACATTGTGAATATTCTTGAATTATTTCTGTAACTTATATTATTTCCAAGTTAGTGAAATAAAGTATGATTGCAGTTGCTTTATAAAAATATTTTGGTTAAAAAATATATATATATAGGTTAACCTCTTTATTTTAAAAAAGAAAGTATTTTGAAAAACTATTTTTATGTACACTCAAATCATTAAGAAAAGAGATATACCACATACAGTAGTTGTGTTCTAAAATATTGCCTTGTTCTCTATGTTGACCTAATGCGCAGCTTAATTAAGATCTAATTTTAAAACTAGGTTTTAACACAAATACAACTGAGAATAATAATTTGAAACCAGAGAATAGTAGTATCTCAATGCTTAAAAAGAAAAATAAAATTAAGGATTATCTAACCATAATCATGCAGAGATCATTCTCAGCTAAATACCATATTCACTGTCCTTTTAATATATGCATATATTTTAATACCATAAGGGAGATGCTGGTATCATACCAGCAACAACAAAAAAGGGACAAAATTAAGGCAATTGAAAACAACACATCACAGTTATGACAATTTAATAACATTTAAGTATAAAATATTTTTAAGATTTTTATAAAACCTCAAAAAAACTCAAAAGTTAATATGTATTGTAGTAACTTCTTAACATTTTTCAGAGCCCAAACAATTAAAAAAAAAAACTTTTCTAATAGTATCATGTTACTGAAACTATTTTATCATTCTTCTTTGGTTTTATAAGGGAAACAGGAAAAAGAAAAACTTTTAGATGAGTAATTTGGGAAATTTTACTTCATTTATTTCATTTTCTGCATCAGAGATGGGGAAAACATTAAATATTTAAAATATTATGCAGAATTATCATAAATATTACTTTTACATTCAAACAATAAAAAAGCAAATAATTTGAAATAGTATACATTTGAAAAAATACTAAACTGTAAAAATCTTTCCACACAGTTTTTAATCTGCGTTTTCAATATTTTTCTATATTACATCCCTTTATCTCAGATTGCATAATAAATACAATTTCTAAGGAAAACTATTAGTCATGTGATCTGGTAAAATACAAATTAAGAGTATTTCTTAGCCATTCCATATTTTGAACTTCCATATAGTGAACTATTTCCCTGTAACCTGCTTTATTCTGAAGTTATTTAAAGGCCTTCTAACTTCTGCAGCCACTTCCACACCACACTGAGAACTAGAACTGCTGGTTGACATAACCGCTATAAAAACAGCTCGTTCATTTGGGCACGTGACTTGTAAACTTCAGTACTTAGTGCTGTCAATGCCTCAATCCACACATTGTGCTCACCCTCAGCATTTTACAACTTAAAGAGAAATATAGCAGTAAGTGGTTTCTGGAGAACATTTAGCAATTGACCATGAAAATGTCTTTTTCCACTAAATTGCTAAGTTTAAATAACATAATACCCAATTGTCAAAAATTATATGTTTCAATTGAAAACCTATATAGTTAGCCAACTACCTAACATCGAAATATAGATATATCACAATATTTCATCACAGTATTAACCAGATTTAACTCAAGCACATTTTAGTTTGGTCAAATATCAGTACTAACAATGTAATTCTTACTTATCCGAAACTTATATAATGATGACAACATATCTCAGTTTTCATTCCAGCGATAAGTCATAATAACATAAAGCCAACAAAAATGTAACTTTTCCTATTTTTCAATGGATTCTATCTTTAAGTAAGTGGTCACTTAATTTCTACCTTTTTAACTTTATTTTTATCTGAAAAAAATATGAGTCCTAAAAATCACTATTTAAGTGAAAGATACTAAAGTAGAAGATTGAAACTCATTCTTGGGCTTATTACAACCTTTTCTTAGCCTCTTGGTTTCAAAATTTTTTCATGGGATTGTTAAACTGGAATTTCACAGTATATAGCCATCAATTTGAGTTATTTAATCTGCAGCATCTTAAACTTTAAAAAACAGCTGCTTCTTCTGCTATGCCATGCTCTTCATATGCATTATTTATTACTCAAAATTACATATCATGTGCACTACGGAGAAACCAGAAACAAGGAAACAGTTTTGTAGCTCACAACAAGTCAAAGAGTTGAATCACCACACTTTATTTTTTTATGCCATTGGACAAACAATTTTCTCACTAATGGTCAAAATCAAAAGAGCCATTGTGGAAGTTGTAAAGATCTCATTAATAATATAAGTTAGTGTTTCATCTATCAGCAGATCATACTACAGTTGGTTACTGCTTACAGAATTAGCAGGTTTCAAGGAAAACTTTTCTCTTTCTTATTTTATGTGAAAATGCATTGACTATTAATGTTAATAAAACCCTGTTTTATATCAAGGTTGAAGAAATAAGTGAGTCAAATGGTGCGGAAAAAGTTTGACATCCAAAATATTTTTCTATATTACCTCCCTTCTTTTACCCACTAAAATGGCTAAACAGAATATACTTATAACCAAAGTAAATTTCTATGGGAAAGAACTATAGGGATCAACACCAAAATGAACGTATGTCAATATTTTTCCTCAAAATTTCAATCTACTAAAAATTGTAGACAGCTAGCTATCTTTAAAGTTCAGAGACCGATAATGACTTCTAGAATCAGCAAAAAAAGCAGATTACCATCTTATATTTCACAAATAACCCCTCACTGTAAAAAAAATTAAACTTTGTGAAATATAAGAACAAATATTTGAATGTCACTTTAAATGCTGCTGCTGCCTAGAAATGAACCACTTAAATATTTTCTCTGTGTGGAAGGAAGGCAGTGCATGTGGGCTATGACCCTTGAAATTAAGAATATTAATATCCCAAGGCGATGCACAGCACAAAGTGAAGACGTGCTGTGTCTTAAAGAAGGCTGCATACTATTGGTAAAAGTTAAGTTGCAGAAGTGGTTTGATTTATTAACAAACGAGGAATGCAACAAACTTGGCTTTCATCCACATTTTGTGAAGACTATTTTGCCTTAGTGTACGCTAAGCAAGGCAGATATCTTGATGCATTTTAAGCCACAGGCCACCTATATGCCAATGGATTACATAGTAAGTAGAAAGAAAACATCTCATACTACATGATGTTTGCCACATTGAGGACAGCTGTCAGCAACACACTCTTATTCCCAGACCATTCTTAACCACTCCACCTGCCTACCCCACCAGGACAACTGCGACACCTGGGTTAACAGCAGGAGAAATGAGAGACTTCAACTTTCCAGGGGATAAATAAAAAGCTGTTGCCAAGCAAAAATGTACTACAGAAAAAACTATAGCGTGGTTTTTAAGAACAGACTTCACAGTTGCAATGATTTACTAGACCCAAATTGGTACAGGAAATCAGGGGGAAGGCAAAAGCTGATCCTTGTAAGTGAACTTGAGCCAAACCCAGACCCACCTGCACAGATAAGCATAGGTTGCCTTTCACCCACTTTAGTCAAAATCAACCAAAGACCCGCAGAGAGAGCTCACCTCCTCTCTCCACCTCCTTTCCTAGCTCATTTTGCATTTCACCATATTGTTGAGTGCTGTCTCAAAAGAACAACTTGCTTATACCTCAAAGTCTCTAGGGTCCTATTACCTCAGCTCCGCAAAAACTTAGCAGAAAGCCCGAGGTGACCCTACCTCCTCCTGTGTGTCGGGTCGCTACCAAATCCTCTTGGCATCTTTATTCTGGGTGAGACTGACTTACCTGCTCCCCGGGCTCTGAAGATTTCAGCAGGTGATTATCCTTGTACAGACACCAAAGACCGATATTAGGCAAGAAAATTAAAGCCATCATGAACAACACAGTCATCTGTAGAAACCTCTTCTGTTTTCTCTTCATGGCAAATGGTAACAGAGGAGGAAAAAAAGTTAAAGGAGACAGTTCCCTGACTGCTTCTTCCGTGGAGTGCCAAAGTCTTTTCCTGTCCCCTGCGAAGCACCAGAAACCCAGAAGCTACAAACTTTGGTGGTGTCCCGGCGCCACCGATCTGCACGGCTCACGAGGAGTTGGCCATCTACAGAGCAAACGCACAGTCACTTTCGCCCCAGAACACCATGACGAAGGCACTACCTATTGGTTTAGACATAGGGGACTCGACTGAGGAATCGTTAAGCCTTCAGATCTCCCCTCATGTAAAGCAATGGGGTAAATAACGCTTGCCTTCCAAACCAACGCTTGTGATGAAGACGTCAAGAACGTGCTGGGGACTTAAGCAAAAAGCGAGGTCTTCCTATTTTTCATTATTTGTGCCCCCCCCCATTAGTGTGGGAGGGCTGGGTTGGGGAGGAGCGGGTTAAGAGGGAAAACTGAGCAGAGTCTGTGGCCCAGTCCCCTGAAGTGTCGGGAGGGAAGGTGTCCACTTATGACATTGGGACATCCATCACCTCCTCTTCTTCTCTGGACGTGTCTTGCTGCCCTGCCCTGGGGCTAACCCACCTGAGCTCAAGTTCGACTCCTCCCCGGGGGGGCAGTGTGCCCGGGGGCTTCCGCTGGGATGCGAGGACGGACGCCGGGTTCGGGGTAGAAGCCTTTTCTGGACGGAGGTACAGGGACTCCGGGATCTGCCCCCTGCGCGGTCTGGACGCGCCTCTGCGCCCTGGGAAGGCGATGGAGACCAGGCTACAATGTTGGCGGGGTCCAGCCCGGGGCGGAGGCGCCGTCCCCTTCCAGCCACTATCAGAATGTGACCCTCCTCCGCGAAGCTAGCGCTCTGCTCAGTGGGTGTCTCCACTTCCTCCGGGGACGCTCTCGCGCGCCGTTCTTCATGTCACCATACTCTCCCGGCAACTGGACGAACCCACGGGAGCATCACAAGCACCTAAAGGGCAATTTTTTAAAAATCTCCTCTTCGCGCCTTGCAAAGGATGGCGGGGTGGCGAGAACCGGAGCCTAGGCTGGACGCCGACTCGGGCGAGGGCGCCCGGGAAGGGGGGGGGCGGGGGGGCAGCCGAGGCAGAGACGCGCCGCAGCTGCGCCCGCACCCGGCGCCGGCTCCGCGCCCCCAGTCGCCTGCCTTCCGTGGAGACGCGGCCGGTGCCCACCACGTGCGGGAGCCAGAGCCTGGGAGGGGCGGGAGGGCCGACAGGGCCCGGGGGCGGGGAGGCGGGCGAGTCCTCACAGCTTCCAGACCGTGAAGGTACAGAGCCAGCGGCGAGGGTGACGGAGAGGAGGGCGAAGGCGCCGCGCGAGGTGGAGGAGGGCTTGGAGCTCCCAGTCCGCGCGGGTCCTCTTTTTCCCAGCCAGGGCTTTTCTGGACCACCTGGGACCAGCAGGGATGCCAGCCCCCGCCCGAGCCATCTCAGCCGAAGGACACCAGGCCAGAGAGCCCCAGAGAAAAGCCGGCGGCCCCACGCTGGTGTGGCGTGGATCTGTCCATGGTTCTGGCGGGAGCGCAGGGAGTGCGGCGCGGCGGCGGCAGCCGGAGACCCCGAGCTGGGTCGGGCAGCAGAGATGGTCCCCTCCACCCTGGGCCACGTTCCGGCTGTTCTGGCCAGGTATGTGGTGGGAGGAGGAAGAGGGGAGGGAAAAAGAGGAGGAGGATTCCGAAGCGAGGCAGGGCTGAGGCTCCGGGTAATCGGGAAGCAGCTTCTCCAGGCGGCTCCGTTTGAGCCTGCAAACACCCAGGCCTGGGGTGAGACGCGGCCGCGGCCCCCGCTCCTGTGCCCTGTGCACCCGCGCTCCGCGCTTCTTCCCGCTGCGAGGGCTACCTGTCCTCACACTGTCCTCCGTGATGGCCGGGAAGGGAGGGAGGGCAGAAGATCCAGATAACTCTCAGGCAGATGGCACCCCTCTCTCTCCCTTTAACGCATCCGTGCACCCGCGCCCCGGACCGCACGAGCACAAGGCTGGGGCTGCCGCCTCCTCGCCAAGGGACCGGCGTGCCTGGCACCGGGCACTGGGGCACTCTGGGGATCCACGGCTGGTAACTCCCGAAGGATTGGGGGCTTAGAGGAGGCGGCAGACACGCCTGCAGCTCAGTCTGTATCCGCCTGTCTGGAGCCAGAAAGCAACACCCCTCAGTCGCCTCTTTGTTGCGACCTGGGTATGACAGGATGTCCACGCGCTTGAAATAGACATGCTTGGGGAAGGTGGGACCGCGCTCGGGCTGCGACTCCTTCTCCTACGTCTCCCTTCTTTTCCCGTCTCTGTCCCTCCCGCCTCTTCTCCCCTTACCTCCTCCTCCCCTTCTCTCTTTCTGTCTCTCTTTCTCTCTCTCTCTCTTCCTCTCCTCTCACTTGAGAAAGACTTCAGTGTGAAGAATTATGCCTTAAACTCTTCGTATTGTACATTTAAAAATGTATTTAAATAGCATGGATCACCTGTATGACAGGAGGAATAAAGCTTTGTGCTGTAGTGTTTGTTTCTGTGAATCTCTTGCATTTCAAAACCGAGTATAAAAATACATTTTTAAATGGTTTTGAATGTGTCCTTGATATAAAGACTAATTACCTTTGAATTTCCCAAGAGCAGGACCTGGAGAAGGGGCTTGATGCCCAGCGGCCTCCCCCACACACGCAGTTCCTTTTGTTGTACTCTGTGTTATTTTCTAACCCGTTTCTCTCCAAGCAAATGCAGTTTCAAAAATAAAAATATAGACTCTGGAGAGCCATACAGAAAGGAAAAGTTTTCCAGGAATGTTGTTCAATTTTCAAGAAAAGGAACTGAAGAACTATTTTAAAGTACTGGTTCTTTGGGAGTTTATCAGTACAGCTATTAATTTAAAAAGTGAAGAACTCTAAGGTGCACTTGGATTTTAAAAATTAAAACACTTCCCATTTAAAATACCAGTTTCTTCATGCTTTGAGAACAAAAGTCCTGAATGAAAAATAGACATTTCATGTCCTAATCCAAGGTGCTGAGTTGAATTGTGCTTCCTTTTGACCACACTAGTAAATGCCCTTGCAAACAGCTCCCGTCCACAGGATGCTATTAATTACAGTGAATGGACATCATAACTATCACTTTCCTAATTAAGTGCATGCCAGATACATGGTACAGACAGATAAGAGAAAATTATTATGCTCACCTCTGCTGTTACAGCCTAGCTCCAGCTTAGCTTTTTTTTTTCCTGTTGAATTTATTTACTTATTTCCCTTTTCACTTCAATCTGATCTTCTTTTACAACTCCACAGGTAAATTACCAAGATGTGAGAATGCCTATAACTAAAATTTATATTTGAGGTTGAGTTTACAAATAAACAAACACTCCAGATGACCATTAATTCCTTTGCTCAGATAATCCAGATGAAATACCACCAATATAAATGTGTGTGTGTGTGTGTGTGTGTGTGTAAGCATAGATGCATAGACATAATCTTTTAAAATTTTGACTTCTGCCCACTCTGAGATGGGATCACTCATTTTCTTCTTGCTAATACATTTAAGTTCTCTATGGATTCTGGTTATTAAACCTTTGTCGGAGATATAACCTGCAAAAATCTTCTCCCATTCTGAGGGCTGTCTGCTTGCCTTACTTACTGTGTCCTTGGCTGTACAGAAGCTCTTTAGTTTGATCAG
>NW_003852456.1:10301305-10353032 GCF_000181295.1 Otolemur garnettii
GAGGGATTCGAGGGTTCACTCCTGTGGTTCATCTTGCAAGGGTACAAGTGAATCTTTTTATGAGTAGAATATGAATGTTTTAACACAATAACTAAGAAAGTTACATGAAGGCTATGTACCCCCAAAGTGCATCAATGTACACAGTTACCATTCAAGAAAAAAAAAAAAGAAAAAAAAATTTTGACTTCTAAAAATAATAAAGAAAGAATTAAATTTTGACTTCTATCAAAAGATCCCTGCCCTATGCCAGGCTGGCATCTCCATTTTGCTCTGATTTGATTGGTGAACTCGGTAGGCAAAATCTCACGTGACTAGTCATGTGCTGACAGCTATAGGGACATATGGAAGGAAAATAGAGCAATATCTATGAGACTGAGTCATTCATATTCCAGTTGAAAATGTAACATAAAGGCAACTGGAATAAATTAAAGTGCTAGTATTTAGCACTGATCCTAAATTGACCCAAATTTAAGCCCTATGTTAAAAGAGGCAAAAGTAGGTTGCTTTAGTTATCTCTCTACTCTGAAGTTTTGGGGAATTATCTTGCTAAATCTCTCCTGAAACGTGTTCCTTGAATGGACTAAGTGGGTGGTTCTGCCTCCTTTGACATAAGCTGGTACCCACAGGTTTAAATGCTCTGGCCAAGGTGGCTCTCCCATGATGCTGACCAGCAGCTGGAAGGTCATCCAGTAAGTGATTGGAGCCTCTGTTGTCAGCACAAAGAGCTCAAGAAGAGAAGGAGAAAGCAGCAGTGGTCCTGGCCAGTGTGGCCAGGTTTTGTCAAATGAAGCAACCGTGTCAAAGAGGAGGAAGTGATCATCTTCCCCAAATGAAGCTGATAAGTCAAAAAAGATGAAGGTAGAAAAATCATCACTGCCTTGGCAGTTGTGAAATTTGCTCTATCCCATTAAGAAGTAGAAAAGTTGGCATTAACGAATGTGGTGGATGCCTTTATTTTTTTTATTGCTGGGGATTAAGGGTACAAAGAACCAGGCTACATGGATTGCATTTGTTAGGTAAAGTTCCTCTTATAACAGGGTCCCACCCCCAAAAGATGTGTCACACACCATAATCCCCCACCCCCTCCCTCCTTCCCTCTCTCCACTCTCCCTTTCCTCCACTCTCCACCATGTACAAGGTCATTAATTGTCCTCCTATCAGAATTGAGTACATGGGATTCTTGCTTCTCTGTTCATGTGATGCTGTACTAAGAATAATGTGTTTCACTACTTTCCAGGTTAATACAAAAGATGTAAAGTCTTCATCGTTTTTTTTAAATATACTGAATATTTCAAAATATTTAAATATTTTTAAATAAACTTCATGGTATACATATACCACAGTTTATTAATCCATTCCTGGGTTGGTGGGCATTTAACTTGTTTCCACATTTTGGCAATTGTAAATTAAGCTGTGATAAACAGTCTAGTGCAAGGGTCCTTATGGTAGGTAAAGGATTTTTCTCCTTCTGGGTAGATGCCTAGTAATGGGATTACAGGATAAAAAGGGAGGTCTAGTTTGAGTTCTTTGAAGGTTCTCCATGCTTCCTTCCAAAAAGGTTGTATTATTTTATAGTCCCACCAGAAGTGTAAAAGGGTTCCATTCTCTCTACATCAACACCAGCATCTGCAGTTTTGAGATTTTGTGATGTGGGCCATTCACCCTGGATGATATCTCAGGGTGATTTTGATTTGCATTTCCCTAATAATTAGGGACAATGAGCATTTTTTCATGTTTGTTAGCCCTTCATCTATCTTCTTTAGTGAAGGTTCTACTCATCTCTTTTGGCCATTGATATATGGGATTGTTGCCTTTTTTCACTTGGATTAATTTGGAGTTCTCTATACATCCTACTTATCAAGTTTCGGTCTGATTCAAAATATGCTAATATTCTTTCCCATTGTGTGGGTTGTCTGTTTGCTTTGTCTCCTTGGCTGTACAAAAACTTTTCAGTTTAATTAAGTCTCTTTTGTTTATTGTTGTTGTAATTGCCAGTGAAGACTTCTTCATAAAGTCTTTCCCCAGGCCAATATCATATCTTTCAGTGTTTTTCCCATGCTTTCTTTGATGATTTTTATCATTTCATGCCTTAAATTTAGGTCTTTTATCCATCTTGAATCAATTTTTGTGAGTGGAGAAAGGTGTGAGTCCAGTTTCAGTCGTTTACATGTGGATATTCAGTTCTTTCAGCACCATATGTTAAATAGGGATTCTTTCCCCCAGTGTGTTTCTTGTTTGATTTTTCAAAGATTAACTGGCTATAAGATGTTAGTTTCATTTCCTGGTTTTCTATTCAATTCCAAATGTCTATGTCTCTGTTTTTGTGCTTGTACCATGCTATTTTGACCACTGATATAATGATGCCCCCAGCATTATTTTTATTACTAAGAACTACCTTAGCTATATGGAGTTTTTTCTGTATCCATACAAAACAAAGAATTATTTTCTCTAAGTCTATAAAGTATGATGTTGATATTTTAATAGGGATGGCACTGAATCTGTAGATTGCTGTGGGAAGTATGGACTTTTAACAATGTTGGTTCTTCCCAGCCATGAGCGTGGTATGTTCTTCCATTGGTTAATATCCTGTGCTTTTTCTTTTCTTAGGGTTTCATAATTTTCTTTATAGAGCTCCTTTACCTCTTTTGTGAGGTATATTCCTAGGTATTTCATTTTCTTTGAAGCAATAGTGAAGAGGGTTGTGTCCTTAATTAGCCTCTCATCTTGGCTGTTATTGGAATATATGAATCTTTATTTAATATCCTGAGACATCACTGTATTTTTTGATGACTTCCAAGAGTCTTGCAGTTGAGTCTTTGGGGTTCTCTAAATATAACATCATATTATCAGCAAAGAGGGAGAGTTTGATCTCCTCTGCTCCCATTTGGATGCCCTTTATTTCCTTGTCTTGCAGAATTGTATTGGCTAGAACTTCCAGCACTACGTTGAATAGTAACGGAAAACAGAGGACAACCTTGTCTGGTTCCAGTTCTAAGTGGAAAATCTTTCAGTTTTACTCCGTTCAGCAAAATATTAGCTGTGGGTCTGCCATAGATAGCTTTAGTCAGTTTAAGAAAAATGACACGTATGCCTATATACTCTTCATTGTTCTAATTAGAAAGGGATGCTGGATTTTATTGAGCATCTATTGAGAGGATCATATGGTCTTTGTTTTTGCTTCTGTGATATGGTGAACAACATTTATGGACTTTTGTACGTTAAACCAGCCTTACATACCTGGGATGAAACCTACTTGATCATGATGTGTGACTTTTTTGATGTCATACATTTTTAATCTATTGGCTAGGATTTTACTGAGAATTTTTGTATCTATATTCATTAATGAAATTGGTCTGAAATTCTCCTTTTAACTTGAATCTTTTCCTAGTTTTGGTATCAGAGTGATGTTTACTTCATAGAACCTGTTGGGAAAGATTCCTTCCTCCTCAATTTTTTGGAATAATTTCTGCAGTATTGGCATAAGCTCTTCTTTGAAAGTTTGTTAGAATTCTGATGTGAAGCAATCCAGATCAGGGCATTTTTTTATTGGGAGATTTTTAAAATTGTTTCTTTGATCTCTGTGTTTGAAATTGGTCTGTTCAGGACATCTATTTCTTCCTAAGTCTAGGGAGAGGGTGTGATTCCAAACATTGATCCATTTCCTTCACATTGTCAAATTTCTGGGCATAGAGTTTCTTATAGTACTCAGAGATAATCACTTGTATCTCTGTGTAATCTGTTATTTCCACTTTATCATCTCTGACTGAGGTTACTAGAGATTTTACTTTTCTATTTCTAGTTAGGCTGGCCAAAGGTTTATCTATTTTATTTATTTTTTCAAAAAACTAACTCCTTGTTTCATTAATTTTCTGAATGGTTCTTTTGTTTTCAATGATTCAATGTTTTCTCTGATTCAATTTTGGATGCTTCTTTTCTTCTGCTGGATTTAGGCTTTGATTGTTCTTCTTTTTCTAATTCCATGGATGGCTTGTGAGTTTGCTGACACATTCTCTTTCAGTTTTTCAGATGTAGGCATCTAAAGAGATACATTTTCCTCTCAGGAATACTTTTGCTGTATCCCACAGGTTTTGGTAGCTTGTGTTTTCATTGTTGTTATGCTCAAGGAAGGTTATGATTTCCTCTTTTATTTCTCTCTGCACCCACTGTCATTCAACAGAAGGTTGTTTAATTTCCATGCCTTTGAGTAAGGTTGAACATTTTTGTTAGAGTTGAGTTCCATCTTTAATGCCTTGAAGTCTGAGGAGATACAAGGTAAAATTTCAGTTCTTTTGATTCTATTGAGGTTTGTTTTGTGTCCTAGGATATGATCAATTTTGGAGAATGTTCCATGGGGCAATGAGAAGAATGTATATTCTTTATCTTTGGGATTGAGTGTTCTATATATGTCTAACAAACACAGTTGTTCTAGGGTCATATTTAAGTCCCTTGTGTCTTTGTTTAGTTTCTGTTTAGAGGATCTGACTAGCTCTGTAAGAGGAATGTTAAAGTCCCCTGTTATTATAGTGTTATGGGATATCTTATTGCTCAGATTCATTAAGATCTATTTCATGAATCTGGGAGCATTTATATCGGGTGCATAAATATTTAGAATTGAAATGTCTTTTTGTTATACTTTTCCCTTGATCAATATTAAGTGTCCATCTTTGCCTTTTTTAATGTTAGTTGCTTTAAATCCACTTCTATTGGATATAAGACTGCAACTCCTCTTGTCTTCTGTATTCTATTTGCCTAAAAAATTGTCTTCCAACCCTCAACTCTGACTTTTAACTTGTCCTTTGAGGCTAGGTGTGTTTCCTGTGAACAGCAAATGGATGGCTTGTTATTTTTTATCTAATCAGCCAGTCTATGCCTCTTCAGTGGGGAATTCAAGCCATTAACATTTATTGAGATCATTGCTAAGTATGGTGGTATTTTATTCATCTTATTTTGTGAAAGTTTATTGCTTAGTTTTGTTTTTTGCATCATTGTGAAAGCTAGGGTCTATCCTTTAATTTCTGGGTGCTTACTTCACTGGTGGTCCATTGTGATGGTCAGTGTGTCTAAGTATTTCCCATAGAACTGGTCTTGTTGAGGCAAACTTCCTCAATGTTTGCATATCAGTAAAAGATTTGATTTCTCCATCTATTTTAAAGCTTAGTTTAGCAGGATATATATGTCTGGCTAAAAATTATTTTGTTTAAGTAGATTAAAAGTCTATGACCATTGTCCTCTGGCTTGAAAAGTTTCATTTGAGAAGTCCACAGTCACCTGGGTGGATTTTCCCCTGTAGGTCAATTGGCGCTTACTCCTGGCAGCTTGTAGAATCTTTTCTTTTGTCTTGACTTTGGACAGGTTCATCACAATGTGTCTTGGAGAAACTCTATTTGAGTTGAGATGACCTGGGGTCTGATATCCTTCTGAAAGGAGTGTATCAGAATCTTTGGTGATATCTGGGAAATTTTCATTTATGATATCCTCTAGTACAGCTTCCATTCCTCTGGAGCATTCTTCCCCTTCTGGGATACCTATAACTTGTATGTTTGAACACTTCATAAAGTCTCATAATTCTGTCAGTGAACATTCTTCTTTCTCTGTTTTTTTCTGCCTCTTTAACTATCTGACTTATCTCAAGAGCTTTGTCCTCTGCTTTTGAGATTCTTTCTTCTGCATGGTCTAATCTGTTATCAATACTTCCTACTGCATCTTTAAGTTTCCTAATTGACTACTTTAATTGCTTCAGCTCTGCTATATCCTTTCTATATTCTTCATATCGTTCATCTCTTATTTCATTCTGGTTTTGGATTTCCTTTTGGTCATTTTCCACTTTCTCAGCAATTTCCTTCACTGTTTTCATCATCTGCATTTTAAATTCCCCTTCTTTCCTTTCTAAGATTTCTTTCTAGGTGGGATCCTCTGTAATAACTACCTCATGGTCCCTTGGGGTGATTGCTCTGGTCTGGTTTTTGATCTTGCCAGGATTTTTCTGCTGTTTCTTCCTCATGGGTGTTTTCTTTTGTCTCTTTCCTTGCCCTAATTTTCCTTTCACTTCCTCTTCCTCTTTAAGTTACAACGCCTCTGACCTAAGGTATTGATGAGTCCTTTTGGTACAGGACCAAAAGGATGAGAAGATTTAAGAGCAAGAAGGGAAAAAAGATTTTTAAAAAGAAAAGAAAAAAGAGAGAAAGGAGAGGGGGTTAGTAAAAGGGAATATTGACAAACAAAAGAGAGGCACCAAAAAAGGAAGACAGGAGTAATAAAGGTGTACAATAGGGTACTTTGATTTAATCTTAACCCCCCCCCAACCTCTGGGGGTGCTGGGTTGAGTGGTGCCCTTGAGGTCAGCAGCTCTTTACCAGCCTGAGCAGACATGGTACACCACCTTCACCAAAAAGAGAGGAAAAACAAAAATAATACAAATCAGACCAAAACAAACAAACAGAAAACCTTACAGGATAAAACTGGGGGAAAAACCAAATAAAAGGGGCAGAAAAGCTTGCAAAAATGAAGCTCTTATTATTAAAGAAGGCAACAATGGAAAATTATATTTACAATAGAAACATGAAGATAGAAAAAATAATCTGGGGGGAAATGATGAAATAAAAAAAAATTTTAATTTAAAAAATAAGAGGGGTATGAAATGCTAATCACAATGCTGATACAGCTGTATGAGATGCAGACTGGAGGCCTCTGCTGACTTCTTTGCCCTTAAACCCCATAGGGTTGAGATCCTGAATCTCTCCTCTGCCCACTTAAAAGACACTTTAAACCAGTAACCTTGGCTAAACACAGGTTTTCCCAGGAAAGCTGGGATCTCTCCTGAAGTGGCTACTCACTTATCAGCAGCACCAAAACTGGACTCACTATATGCACCTGAGGGCCTAGGCTGCAAGGTGGCTCTCCTGCTGCCGAACACTGAAAGCGCTGCTCTTCCTCAGCTTCTCAGTCCTGGCCTTTGGCACTACTCACTGTCACTAGATCACTTGCCCAAGGTCTCCCAATCCCAGCCTTGCTCTGCAACCCTGAGGGCAGAGCCTGCAGGGCAGTTCTCCCACAATCCCATTTTTGGATCCCACAGCCAAAAATGATAGATCTGTTCCAGCCCAGTGGTTCAGTCCTGGACCCTGGACAATACTTAAAGTCACTCACACTCTTGCCCAAGGTCTCCCAAGGTAATTCAACCAACTTCCCAAGTCAAAAAAAAAAAAAAAAAACCCACAGGGAAGGACATCCCTGCAATCTCACTGGTGTTGCAATCTCACTGCTGTTGTAGCTACAGCTGTGGTAGCTGTCAAGGCCACAGACTGAACCAACTAGTTGCCACGTCTTCACTGCTTTTGTCCTTCTCCTGGGGTCCAGAAGTCTCTTGCTATCTCTCTGCATCCCCAAAGGGATGTTTCTGAGCATAGCCCACAAGCCAGAGGTACCTGGAGTTTTCTGTCCCCAATCTCACCACACCCAGTTGCCAAGAAGTTGTTACTCGGCCACCATCTTGCTCCTTCCTCCCCTTGTGGTGGATGCCTTTTCTCTGTCCTCATTGGGAATAAAAAGAGCAGAATTTCACATTGCATAGGAAGCAGACTACTAAATATTTACATTCTCCTTTGGGGGCTATGTTAAGTCTCCCTTGCCATGATAATATCATCAAAACCAAACCCTCCCATCCATAAGTCTTCAGTATGTCATACTGGTCTGCATGGCACTAAGCACTAGCATCATGCTGATTGTTGTGGATGAACAGGAGCCCAGCTTTTTATAGTCACTACAAGACACATGAGCCATGGGACATATGAGAAAACAACTGCTATGAAGGTTTAAGTGCCCTCCTATCATTGAGATTTTTAGGAATTCCGTGCTCTGAGAATGCTAGGGTAAAGATAATATTTTTACATCCCCAGTAAGGAACAAATTATTAGACTTCCTATATCTCACCACTCAAAAGGAAACAATGTACCCAGCCAGCCTCCCTGAATTCTGGAGATAGCATGTCCCAGTTAGGAATGCCAGTCTAACCACTATAGCCTGGCAAGGGAGGGGCTGGCTCTGCATGAGGCCTGGAGTAGGGCCAGGTACTGCAGGAGTGTAGATAGTCCCAGTCCTGCCACCTTGGGCATATGGTCTGGTGGCTGTGAGATGGTCAGAGGTCATACATGATGGGAAAGGGTGCTATCTGGCCTTCACTGCAAACCCCAACAGGAATATCACAAGGGAGCCTCTAGCTACTAGAACAAAACCTGGTCATCTGGAGGAGACATTAATACTCCACTTGAAAATAAAATTCCCAATGGCTTTTAGGCCCTGGGAGTGACAACACTTGACTGCAAGAGAGCAAATGACCCTACTACCAGCGCTTCACAGCATGAGCTGGATTTTATTAGATCCACCAAGTCACAGGATCACATGACTTTGGCAGAATCCTCCCCAGTGTGTTTGTGTTAGTCTGGGATTTGCCATTAGAGCAGCCAGGGCCAAACACACAAGTCAACAGCACAGACATGTGAAAAGGATACCTGTGCCACCACTGCCATCACACTAGGACCTTCATATCACCTCCTACCCAGGGCCACACATATCTGATAGAGGCAGGCAAGTTCCTATCTGGGTTTTGGGTGGGCCAGTTTGGGATGTGGGTGACACCCAACATTGCTATACAACTCAGGGGAGACTCTCAAATTCAGAAGTGAGGAAAAGTCCTCCCAGTGAGAAGGGCTTTGGGTAGTGCAACAAGTCACCCACTCCATGTGGGAAGAAAAGCTGTCCAAAGTAAGACAATGCACATCATCCAGGGAGAATGCTCTGACTGATAGTGGCCCAGAAAGAGAAATGTAAAGGATGTCAGAAACAAAAACAAAAAGTATCTGCATTTTAAGAAAGGGAAAAACTGTGTTTAAAAAAATTAATTTTAAAAGAGTAAAGATGGCGGTGCCTGTGGCTCAAGGAGTAGGATACTGGTCCCTATACCAGGGATAGCAGGTTCAAGCCCAGCCCTGGCCAAAAACTCCAAAAAAAAAAAAAAAAAAGTAAAGAATTATAAAAACAATTTTAATACTCAATTTATTAATGTTTTCTGCTATTTCTCATGATTTCTTAGTTCTCTCTGAAGAGATCCTTCATGTCCTTTGTTAGGTATATTCCCAAGTATTTCGTTTTCCTTGAAGCTACTGTAAGGGAATTATGTCTTCAATTGGATTCTCACCTTGATTTTTGGCATATATGAAGGATTCTAATTTGTGGACATTTATTTTGTATCCCAAGACATTAGCGTATTTCTTGATCACTTCCAGAAGTCTCATGGTTGAGTCCCTGGGGTTTTCTAAGTATAAGATCATATCATCTGCAAAGAGTGAGAGTTTGACCCTCTGCCCCTATTTGAATACTGTCCTTGATCTCCTTCTCTTGCATGATTGCATTAGCTAGAACTTCCAGATTTATGTTCAATTATCACTTTTCAGCCTTTGGCCAAGATCAAATAGCAGTGGTGATAGTGGGCATCCTTATCTGGTTCCAGTTCTAAGTGAAAATGCTTTCAGTTTTAATCCATTCAATACAATTTTGGCTGTGGGTTTGTTGTAGATGGTGTCTATAGGTTTAAGAAATATCCCATCTATGCCTATTTTCTTACACATTCTTGTCAGAAAGGGGTGCTGAATTTTGTCAAATGTTTTTTCTACATCTATTGAGAATATCACATCGTCTTCATTTTTGCTTCTATTTATGTGGTGAATTACTCAGTATATACCAATAACCAAAGATGGACACAAGTCATGTTTGACTTCTGCTGGCAGAGGCGACTGTAGGGGCCCAGACACTGAGCACAGAAGCACAGTGCCTCATGTCTCAGACGCCCAAGAGTGGAGCAGCTGTGAGGCCTGGCCGGAGTTCTATCACACACTCACGCCTCCATTGGCATCATGCTTCCACAACATTCACGAATTTCAAATATACCACTTCAAAATGGTCTTGCATTCCCAAAGGAAAACTGTGTTTTGCTGTAACGACTGTCCTGTGGTGACGCTGGCATCCATTGGATTAGCTCTGTTTTTGTGCCAACATCATACTACACTCAGCTCCCATAATTCAACTTTGAAAAGTAATGCATTGCTAATGGCTCTTAAAATGTGTGCACGTGTTTTGGGCACACGGGCATCAGAGAATAAGGCAGAGAGCTCTAGAGAAGAGACGTGTATGAACCAAAGAGAGCAGAAACATTGGGTATCTTCCGCTTGGCACGTCATGGTCACTGGAGGCTGTCCGCCCTACCAGCAATATGGAGTTAGAAGTAAGCTAGTTAGATTAGACTCCTTCCACCATAAAAGGAGCCTCCATTCACTTCTTGCCTTTCTTGTCCTTAGCACCTTGGTCAGCACCACCGAATGAATACTCAAGACTCACTACACATTTGTCAATACAATTACCAATACATTACCCCATTTAACACCTCCTTGGTCCAAGACATCCACTTTAAAGAAAATCCCACGTGGTCTTGGACTCTATCTAGACCAGTGATTTTCCACTGATGTGCCACAGCATACTGGGTGCCACGAGAGGATCTCAGGTGTGCCTCAAAAATTTGTAAAGATCATTCATTAAATTATTTTTGAAAGAAGTTCAAAGCACAGTAAGTATATTCTTTTTTTTTATTCTTTTATCATTTTTTATTTTTTTTAAGTTTTTTTTCTTGATCAACATAATTTAAGTGTGGCATGTAAGTTTAACTACGGGTTCAATTGTGCTGTGAGATTTTGAAAAAAAAGGTTGAGAAACACTGATCTAGGTTATTAGCCACTGAACCACCTAGAAGTTCTTTGCTTAGCAGAGCAATAGACCAACCTTTTGGACACAAACTTGAGGAATAACATTGAAATAACATTCTGTGAATACAAAGAGGCAGCCTGCTGGAGGAATTGATGTTTCTTATCCCCACACCTCCACTCTCTGAAGTTCTAGAAGTCCTACATCTCAGGAAGATGGGCATGTTTCTATTAATACCAGAGCACACGTGAAAGTCTTGAGCCTTCGGCCATTGCTGAAACCCAGTCACTTTGTTCATCTTGTGACAAAAAAAGTAGCTGTCCACAAAAAGGATTAACTATCCTCCCAGTACTTGATCTTGATCATCAGAGGCAGAAATAATACTTTTGGTACCCTGATAAATCCACAGTACAGTTTGTTAGGACTACCTTTGTCCCATGGTGACAATGAAGTACACACCCCAAGAAGTACGGGGCCATGGCTCAGATGAAGGCTGAGTTCTGGGGACCCATTCAGTGAACCACTCAGACTTGCAGGGTCAAATCTCTAATCAAGGGTAAGCGAAATCTGGAATAGATGATAGAGAAAAATATAACAAGTACTTAGTTGTGGCTTCAAAACCAGCAGGTGCACTGGGTCAAATGTGTCCTGGTAACTGTCCTCTGGTAAGTTAGCCCCAGGAAAAAAAGCACCATATTGAACCAGGAGGAGGCAGTTTGCAGACGGGCGACCTGAGTGTTTGAAGTGATGTATGGACCATAGCAGATGCTGTGATGTGCCACCCACATGCTCCTTTGGACTGATACTCTCATTTCTGCATCTGCCATGTGGGTTACTGATGGCGAGCAGGTAAGATTCTTTTTCTGGAGACTGCCCTGTGCACTTGTAGGGTTATGCCCCGCTGTCCCTCCACCACACCCTTAGAAGGTAGCCTACAACTGACATGTGCATGTAGACAAAGTTGTGTCTTCCTTGTCCCACCGTGGACAACCCTGAAGAACCATCACAGTTCCGGAGCTTCTCACAGGATCTGTTGAAATCCCTGTTGCTCCTGAAACAACTCAACTGTACCAGTGCCCAGCTCATTCAGTTCCTGTAAGAGTCTCTACTCAACCTCTTCCTTTTAGCTACCATGTATATCCAACTTAGAAGGCATAGAATTGTTGGTTGCGTACGCACTCATTACATCCTACAGCAATGGTGGCATTTTCTTCAGATTATACACATATCTGAGCAGTATCATGAAACCACTTTGAAGACATTTTCTAAAAATGACTTAAAGACTTTTTATGGTCCCTGTTTAATTAACATTGATAACATACTTCATAGAAAGGATTACTTGGGGGAGGAATAAAAACGATATATTCAGTAGCCATAATCACTGCTTTTAATGTCAAAACACTGAAATAAAATCCCTTTAATATTAAGCCCATAGCATTAAAACTTCCTATTTTACCCTGACGCCACAGGTGAATGATTGACCTTTTCCCCCAAATTCATTTGGATAGTCTGACAAAATGTGAGCCAGAAAAACACAGTGTTAATGATTAAAATAAAAGCGTGCCTGTTAGATTCATGGTAGGTATATGTGACATTGAATACAAAATATGTACTATTCTGACTCTCTTGTTTTAGGCCTCTTTTCACCTGGACTCTTTCCTAACCAAGATCTACCTTACCGAGATAATGGCCACTGCCTGTCACTCACCTATCCTGTTACAAGGTGCCTTTGAGAAAGCTGACAGCTTCCACGAATTGCAATCACACATCCAAGGTAGTCTCCAGAAAAGGGCGTTTTATTGATGTAAAAGGGCCAAGTGCTTTTTACTTTTTCCCCTGGGCTTGTCCTCATGTGAGGTGGAGTGTAGCTGAGGTCACATTCACCTTCAGCTGCCTTCCTCATTATAGCAGAC
The DNA here is from genome assembly GCF_000181295.1 of Otolemur garnettii. Lineage (NCBI taxonomy): Eukaryota > Metazoa > Chordata > Mammalia > Primates > Galagidae > Otolemur > Otolemur garnettii. The sequence continues at coordinate 10,313,968 of NW_003852456.1, forward strand.
GCTATTGGCTCAGACCAGAGATCCATCCATCCATGAGTTTTTATATGAGTATTTTCTGGAATAGATTTTAGATTTTACCTTTTTTTTCAAAAAAAAAAACCTTCAAATATTTACTACATAACAAAATGATATACTTGTATACATCCATAATTTATTAGTGTTGTTGTTTATGGACTCAATTTTAAGCCTCTCCTTTCCTAAAAATAGCTATATGTTAATTACAGAATATTCTCTATGAGGCTAAAGACCTATTTATAAAATCCTACTCCATTCCTAAAGTCTTCACAGGTAAATCAAGACCCTTACATATAGTGGAGGAGATCAGAAATTATATCTTTATTTAAAGAGCTAAACATATCTATTTATTTTAACCAAAATAATATTTTTCACTCATTTTTGTCATAGAATACTTAAGATCGTACTGTGGGTAAGCACAGTCCGTACTTAGGAATTGTGGACACAGCAGTGAATGAAGTTCTCTGTCTCCGTATTCACACATGTGAGGCACTAATTCTAACTAAAGCGTGCAGTTACTTGCCTCAGCTCCATGGTGGAGCCAAAACCATGATCTTTTACTTTCTCTCTTGAAGTGAAAGCATCACCTATATAAATATTGGGAATTTATGCTGAATTATCATAGTTAATATTTCATAAAATAAATGTACAAATAACTCCTTTCTTTTGCAAATCCATCAGTGGAGTCACAATTCATAGGCACAGTCTGATCCACTAGCAGGTTACTTGATGAATGCAATCAATTGTGTTACAAAGATGCTGCAAAGAACACAGATTCGGGGAAAGAGAGGAAAGATAAAAACATACTTACAAAAACTGCATTCCTGAATGTATAAGGTTCTATTCTTTATAAAGAAGAAAAGAAAAAAAAGAATGGTTTGTAGCAAACATTTAAAGACAGGCTGGAAAATGTGCATAAAAGAGAATTTTAAAGAAAAGGGAAAGGGGGGTCATTTAATTTAGTATTTCATTTAAAGAGTTACTAGGAGTTTATAGAGTAAAAGAAAACTGCTGATTCTGGCATTCACTGATTAATAACACTTTGCATTTTAATGGGACCTTTCACATGGAATGCACTTTTCAAGTATAAACTAATTAAATCTTAAACACTTAAGGGAGGCCAATCAATTCTCTTTCCAGGAATAGAGAAACTGAGGCTAGAAGGTTGAATAGAAAATATTTTTCTGCATCACTCAGGAAATTTCAAATGAAGATAAAGATTACTGAAAATTACCTCATCTGTTTTAAGATGAAGCCTTTGTATATTACTTATTTCAAAAACAGAAAAAAATATTAAAAATAATCTTATTGTGATTTTTTACACTTTGGGACCAATTTTTATGTATCATATTTGACAATTAAAGGCATTAAAATACCTTTAAAAAATTTGCAGGCTCATGCCTGTAATCCCAGCACTAGAGGAGGCCAAGGCAGGTGGATCCCTTGAGCTCAGGAGTTAGAGACCAGCCTGACCAAGAGTGAGACCACGTCTCTATTAAAATGGAAAAGCTAGCTGGGCCTGGTGGTGAATCCTATAGTCCCAGGTACTCAGGAGGCTGAAGAACGAGGATCACTTGAGCCAAGGAGTTTAAGGTTGCTGTGAGCTATCATGATGCCACAGCACTTTAACCAGGGTGACAGAGTGAGACTCTGTCTCAAAATAAAAGAAAAAGAAAAAAAACCCTTCTCATTGTTAAGTGTTTCCATTAGCAAGAATTTAGCCAATTTAAAGGGGGATGTAGGTCTTATATCAGAGAACAAAACACATAAGAAGGAAATAGAAGACACCATTTAGTATGCTTAATCAGTAAACATGTCATTTGCATAATATTTAAGTGCATACGGTTTTGTTTTGACAAAAACAAAGTAAGTAAGGTAATGTATAAGATATTGCAAGGTAACATACAGTGTAAGATAAGGTTTACAAAGTAAGACATCATGAAGGCTGGTTTTGAGGACTTTTTAATGCACAAGTATAAGATGTTCTCACATAAAGTAGGGAGATCAAGTTCCTTCCCTCTAAAGTGGTAATTTTCAACAGGTGCACCATGGCACTGTGCCCTGAGAGGATCTTGGGTGTGCCAAGAAATTTTTGAAATATTATTGATTAAATTATTTTCAAAAGTAGTTCAAAGCATTGTGTGTGTGTGTGTGTGTGTGTGTATATATTTTACTTTTTTTCCTGATCAACATAATTTAAGTGTGTCACAGAAGTTTAACTATAGATTCAAGTGCGGTGAGATAAAAAAAGGTTGAAAAACAGTTCTCCAAAGGAATGAGGCAACTGAATGACCTTGAAGCTGAGAAGTGTGATGAATCCCTACTTTCTAAAAGCAATTTAGTCAAGTTTGTTTTAGTTAATAGAAGACATTATGCAAAATTAGTTTATAAGATGTAATACTATATTTTTTGTGCTTGGGTGTGTGCATACACATACATGCAGCATACACATGTGAATGTGTCTAGCCTCTAAAAGTCACTATGTAAGATTTGTTTCAGTTACTAAAAGCCATTATGACAACTCAGTTTATTTATATGTACCGTGTGTGTACAAACACACTCACATACACACTCGTGTGAGCGTGTTTTAAAAAGCTGGTTGTTCTGATGCTGAGGACTTTCTAAATATTACGTATAATTCTGTGTACTTGGGTTTAAACGCTGGAAACACAAGATTGAATAAAATACAGTCCCAGAATGGGCCACCAGGAATCTTAAGGGAAAGAAACTCAATACTAATTATTTGCTGGCTGTGGTAGATCGGGCACATCACATAAGAGCATCTACAGTTACACTTCGCTCCTCGTGGGAAGTGAGAGCAGGAATGTGTGTGTACGTACATGAAGATAGGGAACAGAGAACAGTCAGAATTCACGGGGGCTTTGGAAAAATTGGAAGAACACCACAGATTTTCCACTCTTCTCAGTTTTTTTTTTTTTTTTTTTGCCTTATCTATGCTTAAAAATCACACCTTCAAGGTGGCGCCTGTGGCTCAAAGGAATAGGGCACCGGCCCCATATACCAGAGGTGGTGGGTTCAAACCCTGCCCTGGGCAAAAACTGTAAAAAAAAAAAAAAAAAATCACACCTTTAAATTCTAAACAATTATTCATCAACTCTTCATACATTTTCCTATTCTCTCATGTCTTTTTTCCCTCCAGGTTCCCATTTGTCTAGCCTCTCCAGTGACTTAACTATATGCAATTTGCCAGCTGTCTTCTCTGTTTAGGGGTAATCTCTTTTTTCTTTCTCTCTTTCTTTGAAAGAATGACGTCTCTGTCTGTCTCCCAGGCTGCAGTGCCATGGCATAGCCTAGCTCATAGCAGCCTCAAACTCCTGGGCTCAAGCCATCCTCCTGCCTCAGCTTCCAGAGTAGCTGGGGCTACGGGGGTATCACCACACCCACTAATTTGCAGGGAATTCCTAACTAGTTCTGCACTCATAACCCAGCTGCTTATGGATCAGGAGAAGAAAGGAGGGCAGGTGCTCAAACACACCATTTTCAGAGTATTTAAATAGTTATTATGGCTACTATGTGAAACAGGAAAGAAAATGAAAGTATAAAATAGACATGAAAAAGACAATTTTATCTAAAGTAGAATATGTTTTTAATTTTCTTTAGAAGTAGTAGTATTCTAGGAAGACCATGTGTTTTTTTTAATTCAGCTTCACACCATCTCCACGGTCAAAGGTGTCTTTCAATGCTGATTTCTAGCAGTGTCTTATTATAGATTGGGAAGTAAGTGAATCAATAATAGAACCAGAATTTGAATAAAATGCTTGCAAAGTAGGCAAAAACTTATTGTAGGTAATCTCTCCTGGATTGACAAGTCAGAGATTTTCATTAAACATGAAATGGTGTTCAATTATATATCCAATTGTTCATTTATTTATTCATATATTCAACAAAACTGTGTTCAGTATTTCCTATATACCAGGCCCTGTCAAGCACAGAAGAGAGAAATTGTCCCCTTTCAAGGAGTATATCTAGAGAAACACATTTTTGCAACATGTGCAAAAAAATGGAATATAAGTTCCCAGCGCTATGATGGTACATACGCGAAAAGTCCTATAAAAATACACACGAGAAACTAGCTGTTTTAGATGGGATGCATGGGAGAAATAATTTTGAGCTTTACACGTAAGAGTGAAAAACATTTTGAAAAGCACAAAATAAGGTTGTGGGCCGTGGGGAGGCTCAGAAACAGCACATGCTGGAGGCAAAGTCACAGAGTATGAGGGTGAACAGCAGATAAAAATCTCTGGTCACTATTTTTCATGTATGCACAGTTCCATAGTAATAATAAGTGGAATTGTTAATCATCTTATTTTCCTTCAAGTTGAATGCTGAGAAAGAGGCTTAATAATTAAGGAATGAAATTCCTTCCTCAGTTTCTTTGGCCTCAAGAGATGAGGGCTCCAATCTACCTCCCCTCGTTATGCACAAAAAGCAACTTAAACTCGTAAATAAACAAAGGTAGATAGTTTCATATATTGAAATAACAGTTGAGATTACATTTTCATTTTTATTCTTAAAATAACTGCAAACACAGTCTAATGAGAGTGAGCCAGTTCATTCAAATTTTTTAAAGAAATATTACATTGCTTTTCTTATCTGTATTTTCATTAGCATTCAGTCAACTGAAAGAAATGTATTAATTATTATCACATTTTCTATAAATTATATAATGATAGATATTAAAATGCCACTTATAAAGATCCTCATTATGATATTCATGGTAACTATTGCCATAATGATGAGTCTTTAAGGCAAATTTACTCATGTAAATTGGTCTCTGTTTGAGAAAGCAGGAAAGATGTACTGCATTTTAAAAATACCGTCAGAAAGGGTTAATACTGAGAAAGTTGTGACTCCTAAACAAACAAGCCTGAGCTCTGGGAAAAGCTAATTTCTCTTTACTAGAGCAATCAATGGCATTGCCTGATTAATGAAAAATTTTTTATTTTTTTTGGCATTCTTAACAAGCAAAGACCATTTACTGATAGTTTCTTACTCCAATTCTTTTAATGTCTCCTGTTTGTTCTCAGCAGGAATGTAAAGTTCCCTTTACTGATAGAAAATATGACAGATTGGCAATTCCCAGTACATGGAGTCAACCCAAGTGCCGCTACAGGTGAATAGATTAACAAACCAGCACGTGTGTGCCATGTGCCCTCGAGCCCTGTTCAGCCGCCAGAACACGTGGAGACTTTACACTTTTTACCTGCACGGAGTTGAAGGACATTCTCCTCAGTAAAGTATCAAAAGAATAGAAAAACAGGTATCCTATGTACTCAATACTAATATGAAGCCAGTAGATGAACTAATACATGCCCAACAAAAAAACTGAATTAAATTCAACTGGGGGGAGGGGCTGAAAGAGGAGGGCGGGGCTTGGGTGCTCTCGCCTGGCCCGCGGCCCAGTGTAAGGGGCTGCGGCACAGCACCTGGGGGAAGGGCTCAACTACAGCTGGAACTCTACCTAACGAACACAGACAATGGAACCTGATCATTTGTACCTTCATATTAATCTGAAATAAATAAATAAGAAGAAAATATAAGGGGGGGGGTGAAGAGAAAGAGACAGAGAAACAGGAAAATTTTCTATTTGTGAAGTCCATACCTCCAAAACTGTATAGAAGTTTCACTTTCTGTTTCTCTTTCTAGAAGCTTTATAATCACATGTAAAATTTCTATTTTATTTTATTTCATTCATTTCATTTTATTTTGAGACAGAGTCTCACTCTGTCACCCTGGGTGGAGTGCTTTGGTGTCATAGCTCACAGCAATCTCAAACTCCCGGGCTCAAGTGATCCTCCTACCTCAGCCTCCCCAGTAGCTGGGACTACAGGTGCCTGCCACCACACCTGGCTAGCTTTTCTATTTTTAGTGAAGATGGGGTCTTGCTTTGCTCAGGCTGGTCTCAAAACTCTGAGCTCAAGCAATTAGTTTATTTCTTTTAAAGAGTCCTTTTCTTAGCCAGTTTTAAGAAAAATTACTGCAGAGCTTACATAAGTACGCTTTACAGTAAATGATGACTTGTAAATGGCATCGTGTGGTCTTTGCTTTCTAACACTTTTCATGGACTGTCTGGAGGTGTGCATGATACAGGATTTTATTCTTTAATAAAAACTGAAAAGCTGAATAACTTCAAAATAATTTTAATTAGCCTGAGATGTTTCATTTCCAAAATTTCCATTTGAAAATGAGACTACAAGATGAATAAAAAAGGGGTAACTCATGGTTTTAAAAAAATGTATGTCAAATATAGTTTGTTTGGAGTAATCACTTTGGAGTCAATGTTTTTGAAGTGTCTTCCTAGGTTGAAGCCAAGGGCTTGGTTAATGGAGGCTGCTATGAACAAGGACCAAGATTACCTGATTTAGCAAAGCATTTGTGGGTCAGTGAGATTAAGAGCAGGCTTTTGAACAATGACTTGAACTTTTTCTGGGTTCTATGCTTAGACAGAAACCTTTGTTCTTTTTCTGAGCACAAGAATCATTATTAAGATGCTGCTATTTCTAAATATTGTGGATGAAATAAATAATTAGTATATAAACTTGAAAAATGTAATTTTCTCTAAAATGTCATAACTTTCAAGTGTAGAAATTCCCACTCCACAGTCCTAGAAAACAAAGAAAAAAAACTCCGTGGCAAATACTAACTAACAGTTCTAGAAATTCTGAGAGGACCCCAAGGCCAGCAATCAGGTCAAATATGAGTTAAACGATTTGCAGTGATTTGTCAATTAAGTGGTGGGTGCAAAGTTGATTTTTTTGGTAATTGATATGGGACTGATTAGGATTGATTCATAGAGCTAGGGTGAGGGAGTGGGAGCTGAATTCCTGCCAACCTTTATTGGCCAAATCAGACAACTCCTGCTTTGCAAGTGCTCACTAATTGCTGTTTTACTTTATATTAATTAAGGCAGTGATTTTCAACCACTATACATGGCACACACCAGCATGTCACCAAAATTTTTAAAAATCATTCATTAAATTATTTTCAAAAAAAACTCAAAGTGCAGTAAGTATATTCTTTTTTTTACTCTCTCTTTCTCTTTTTCTCATCAACTTCATTTAAGTGTGCTGAGGAAGTTTAACTATAGTTTCAAGTGTGTTGTGAGATGTTTTTTAAAAGGCTGAAAAGCACTGCATTAAGGTGTAACTTTGACATTTAGAATGTTCTATCACTGACATCACTTTTATTCATATTTCCAAGAACCCTGCGATTCTGTAAGGTTGCTGTCACTTTAATGTAACTATAAACTGAGAATCTGTGGTCGGACCACCCAAGTTCTCTCCTGACTGAGGGTTTGCCCTTGTTTTTAGTCTCTATTTTTAGTGCTTTTTTTTTTGCCACCATGATATTTTGTTTTTCACAACTGTTTTTTTTTTTTTTCTGTAGAGACAGAGTCTCACTTTTTCGCCCTTGGTAGAGTGCAGTGGAGTCGCTCCAGCAACCTCCAACTCCTGGGCTTAAGCGATTCTTCTGCCTCAGCCTCCCAAGTAGCTGGGACTACAGGCGCCACAACGCCCGGCTATTTTTTGTTGCAGTTTGGCCAGGGCTGGGTTTGAACCCGCCACCCTCGGTATATGGGGCCGGCGCCTTACTCACTGAGCCACAGGCGCCTCCCCACAACTGTTTTTATATTTCATGGAGAGATTGTTATTTCTTCCATTAGAATAATTATTTTTGATTTCTGTGTAATTTTACCTCATCTATCTTCATCTGTCATAAATTCAGGATATTTAAAAGGGAGGAAGATAATTGTCCTTTGGTAATGGTTGGAGGCAGAGCGGACCCAGAGAAAAATATCAAAGCTTTCAAATTTGTCAAAGGCTTTTTATTTTTTTATTTTTTTGGTAAGTCTAAACTGTCAAGGGAGCTGTGATTGCTCATCTTTCCCCTCAGCCATCATGAAGATCAATACCGATTTCAGTGCTGCTGATCACGCGGTTATCTGCATCAATCCCTGTGATCGGCACAGGGAACAAATCAAACCCAGGGGAGCTATTTCATTTCACCTGTGATTTAGAATGCAATATGCTGCATATCAATCTTTGTGTCTGTGCTAAAAGCTGCCCCTACAAGCATAAGTCATATTTTAATAATATTAAATGTAGTTATAAACTTTCTCCACAAAATCCTGAAATGTGCAGATTAACCTTGGTTAATAACCCAGGGGTAATGTGACAGTAACTAAAATAAAATATTTTGTCTAACATAAGAAAAAAGGCAGGGGTGAAAACCAGAGAGAAATAAAACTCCTGATGCATAATCTCGTATGTTATTTATGGGCATATACAAACGTTGACTAAGAATATCTGAGGATCTTACATGCTAAATACCAAAATGAGGTTGGTTGTCCATCACAGACAAACCAAGATAGAAAGACGGACAGCCTGCAATAAATTCACATCCGCTTATATATTTCTTGGACAACTTTTCTGTTGAGTGTTAGCCTCATTCTTTAATAAAATCATTCTGCACATCTGTTTTTCTCCAGATACACATAAGATAAATGGCATTCATGTATTCACATGAGATACACACTCATGGGTATCTCTGGAAGACGTAAAATTCTGAAACTTTCATGTTCTCCAAATAGCTTATCAGAATGAAGGTAGGAGAGAGGCTATATGTTTTTTTCCAAAATAAATTTGGTATTTGATTCATCACAAACAAAAATCATTATAATTTTGTCATAGTCAAAAGGTACTACATAACACACAATGGAATCCTACAGAGACACGGAAAACGAACAAAGTCTTGTCATTTGCAGTAACGTAGATGAGCCTGGAGGTCCTTATACAAGCGGAAGGAAGCCAGGCACAGAAGGACCAGTGCTGCTTGCTCTCAGAGGAGCTAGCAATTTGCTCTCAACAGAAGTAGAAGGGAGAATGGAGGATAGAAATGGTGCCAAAAGGCAGAGATTGCTTGACAGAGACAGAATAGACAGAGGACTCAGCTCCAGTATTCCTGAGCAATGCAGAGTGGCTGTAATTAAGAACAATGGAGGGGCAGTGGCTCACACCTGTACTCCCAGTACTCTGGGAAACCAAGACAGGCAGATCCCTTGAGCTCACAAGTTCAAGACCAACCTGAGCAAGAAAGAGACCCTGTCTCTACTAAGAATAGAAAAACCAGATGGGTGTGGTGGCAAGTGCCTGTAGTGCCAGCTACTCAGAAGGCTGAGGCAGGAGAATCACTTTTACTCCTTTCTGCCTCTGAAAAGGAATTCAGACTCAGATATGAGTCCAACAGTTTGATGTTGCTGTGAGCTATGATGACACCACAGCACTCTACCCAGGACACAGAGTGAGATTCTGTCTCAAAAAATAAAAATAAATAAATAAAAAGAACAATGTAGTGCATATTTTCAAATAGCTAGAAGTGTGCTTTGTGGATCTTCCTAGCAAAAGAGAAATGATACATACGCAGATGGATATACTGATTATCCTGATCTGATCATTTCACATCATGTTCATGCATTGAAATATCACACTGTACCCCATAAATATGTACAAGCCTTATGTGTCATTAAATATATTAGCTAAAACAGAAATACAATGAAAAAATGAGATGCCATTAGATTAATTTAGGACACGTGATGATTCTGTAGTTACAAATGATGTGAATGTGTCAGAGCTTTTAATTTTTACTTTCCTCCCCCCTTTCTCCATGGTGATTCTTTAGATGTGCGTTAAGTCAGAAAAATGCAAGCCAGCAATGAATTACCATAGTTAAGCTGTCAATCAGATAGATACTGGAGGGAAAAGGCTCTGGTCTAGAAGGTTGAAAATTATCCCTCTGAGATAGTTGAAACAGAAAGAGCAGACAACAGCAAGAAATACTACAATTCTGTGAGAAGCCTATAGTCCAGGGATTCAGTTCAGTATCATTACAAGACACCAAGGAGAAGATTCTGCAAGCATTGTATGAGAGGAAGGTGGGGGTCGCCGGTTTGGATGCGAGGGAATGAATTGGATGACTGTGAGCACACACTGGTTAAAGTAATATTGGACCACTGAACACCTTTTCAGAGGCAGCATCTTGATAACATATTAGTTATTTAGCTTTTGCAATGTAAGAATCCCTGCGTTTTGGGTTTTTGTTTCCTTTTTTTTCCAGATACATAAGGGCAAATGGTTAATTACATGATTCAATCTGCTTAACTATGCAACCGTAATAGTATAGAATTGCTGCTTTTTGTTTTTGTTATTTGTTCTAATTTCTAGCACGTTTTTCTCTCACTTAAGGAGTTTGTGCACAATTTGGAAACACTGTCTCTCTCTCTCACACACACACACACACAAAGAAGTTATCCATATTCTCCTCTTCTCTAGATGATATAGAATTCTGGCTCATGTCTACAAATGTACTGGCCAAAAATAAGGGGAGAAGTGCTGAAGGAACGTGGGCGGAAGCTTTTCCATTTCTCACAAGTTGCTGAGATGGGGCCATGTGTTTTTGGACATTGTAAAATGTAAATGGAATTTTATTTTTAAATTAAGCTAAAGGTGGAAAGAGTATCACAACATGCTTTTACAACTTGTTGAAAATAGACTCCACTTGTTACCAAAATAATGCTTTCTGAGACTTGGGAGGCAACAATAATATCAAATTGCAACTAAGTGATTTTATTGCAAGAGATCTGAATCAAAGGGGCAAAGGTCACAGCGTTTGGCTTTGAACACAGGATAGACAGAAAGGATGGATGAGCTTCTCTTTATCTTTAAGATAATTTTCTTATCTCAAGTTAATATTGTCTATTTCTTACTGGATTAACAGGAGCTGGACAATTTACATCTTACAAATGCCCCTGGAACCCTGCGTCCTATGGGCTCCCTGGTGGCAGCTAAAGTCTACCCACCAAACAGGATCTGATAAGTCCTGGTCAGGATTTGTCTGGTCCCATTTCCTCTCCTGAGGCCTGAGGTCAGAGGAGAGAAAATGTTAGATTGTTCCTTTCTCTCTGCAACTATATCCAGAGAAAACACACACACACACACCCCAATCCAACTTAGAAAAAATGCTTTTTGAATGAATGAAGAAAAATGGTTATTCTTTGGCCTACAAATTGGTTCATGTCCTGATAAAACCACCATAAAGAGAAAATATCTTATGTAGACAATGCATTTTATGCACCCAGCCTACTGAAGGTCACAACTCATCCCAGGTTACCCTGAATGTGCTCAGAACACTCACCTTAGCCTACCGCAGGGAAAACCCACTGGCAACAGGGGACACCACAAAGCTCCAGTTGTTTGCCCCTGTAATTGTGTGGCTGGTAGGGAGCTCTTGTCCCCTGCGCTGCGGGATCTTGGGGATCTCCAGAGAATGTCATCACTAGCCCAGGAAAAAAAATCACAATTCAAAGTGTGAAGTCTGATTTCTGCAGAATGTATATCACTTTTGCAGAGCCATAAAACCCAAAAATCTTACGTTGGACATGTCCGTACTTTCTCTTCCTCATTATCTGTTTGCTATACCTTTTGCAATAATTCAGCATTTGGGGACAAAGGGGAAAGTAAGACTAGATGAAGGGTAAAAAGAAGAGAGAGGAGAACAAAAAAGAGGGGAGAGGAAAGAACAACCAAAGTTCAAAAAAAAAAAAAAAAAGAAAGAAACACTTTGAAAACCCATGTTCCTGTTTCAGAGCAAAGTTCGTAGGGCTGATTGGATTTGCCATCCAGACTGCCTTGCTGTGCTCCTTTTGGATAGAACATTTACAGATTGTAAAATTGCTTTTATGATCATTGAAGTATTCAGATATAGCATTGAGGTAATTTTGATTTAATGCGATCTTTGATAAAAACCATTGATTTCATCCATACGTCAAGATAAGGGCTTGTGTTGTTATTACCTTGTTCATTTCTTTCACTGCAGTGTTTACTCTTTGCTCTCCAATATTTTACAGCACATCTTTTTCTTGATTAAAATTTGCTGAAAATAGTCTGGTTTACTATTTTTAAAAAAAACCTTTTAATGATCAAATCCAAACTTTGTTCTGTTTTCTATTTATTATTTATTTTTACTTTTATTAACCCCTTTTCCACATTTTTTACTCTATCTAGTTTTTTATTTCAATTACTATCTTATTTTAATATTTTGGTTGTATTTTAATGGATATTTACATATGCATTTCATTTCACATATTTCATAGTTAACGGTGAATAGCCACTTTCCTCCCTGCATTGCTCTCCAATTCTATTGTCTAAAAAAGTCACTTTTACCTGTTTAGCCAATTTTTGTATATTTTTCTGTTGACCTAGCCTTATAAACATAGCTGGAGTTTCTTCCAGGTGCTGAAACACATCTGATCATCCATAATCTTCTGCATTTTGTTTGTTTGTTAATGTTTGTGCCCAGGAGCTGCCTTTTCTGCATCCCTGTCGCCCTCACCCACTTTTGTATTTGTAAAACAGCAGAACAGCTGACATGTTGGAAATCTGCGTAATTTCTCCTGTTTGGATGCTCTTCTATTCTGGGTCCCATTTCTTCCTCTTTCTAAGTTAGGCTCTGGTTTTTCAGGAACAAACCTACCAGCAATTTACTAAGAATAGGCTAAAAGGGATAGAAATATTTAATTCTCTTTATTTCCAAAAACATTTACATTCCACCTGCATGTGGATTAATAATCTGAATACCGAATTATAGCTAATGCTTTTCTTCCAAAAGTCTAAAAACAATGCTTTATTTTTGCTGGTGAAAATGTGATCACGTTTAATTCCCATTCCTTGGTATATGACCTGTTTTATTATCCTTTTATTCTTCTAGAAACTTTTAGGATCTTTTTATGTTTTTAAAATCTATACAGTTCTAAAAATTAACCATATTTAACCTTATTAAGATAATCTTTCCCCGTTTATATTGTTAGAAATGGGAACACTTAGCTGGCCAGTTCAGAGAGTTGGCCGCCTCTGGAATCGTCCCTCTCAGTTTCCTCTATTTTCTCCTCTATCTTCCATTTTTAATGTTTTAAAATTTTGACGTAAAGCTATATTTGATCTTATCTTTCAGTCTTATTTATTATTCTAATTTTATCCATATCCTTTTTATTTCTAAGAGTTTTCTGTTACTCCCTGTCTTTTTTGAAGACTACCCTATTCTTGTTTTGTAGAAATCCAGCTTTTTCTTTCTCATCTGAGGGTGTAATTAATGGTTTTGGATCTTTCCTCAGCTCCTAAATAAGCTCCACCTGCTCTTTCTTATTGCTTCCTTTACCTGTTGTCCCCATCTTTTGCCTTGGAATCTTTTCTCAACCAACTGGTGTTTCTTATCTGCTAACCCCTCACAGTTAGGAATGAGGCACTGCTCTGCTGATTAAGGATGATGAGCATTTTTCATGTTTTTGGCCATTCGTCTGTCATTTTTAAAGAAATTTCCATTCAAGTATCTTGCTCACTTATAAATGTGGTTGTTTGCTCTTTTCTTGTTGATTAAGTTCTCTATAGATTCTAGTTATCAGCCCTTTGTCAAATTCATAGCATGCAAATACCTTCTCCCCATTCCTAAGGCATCTGTTGGCTTTAGTTGGTGCCCTTAGCTGGGCAGAAGCTTTTTGGCTTGATCATGTCTCATTTGAGGGGGAGGAGTATCCAAAATACTCAATACTAATAATATGAAATCAATATTTAAACAACTATACTCCCACACAAAAGCACAAACACAAGTATAGTCCAGCAAGGAGGAAGGGAAGAGGAGGAAGAGGAGAGGGGAGGGAGGGTGAGTAGCGGGATCACACCTAATGTGCACAGTGTCAGGTGTTCAGCACAATCCCTGGGTGAAGGGCTCAACTACAACCTGAACTTTGCCTTAGAAACTAAAATAATGTAACCTAAACATTTGTACCCTTGTGTTAATCTGAAATTAGTTAGTTAATTATTAATTAAAATGTAAATTAACCTTAAAAAAAAGAATGAGGTAGTAGATGCTGGTGGGTTCTCCGTGATGCTGGCCACAGCTTCAGACTAATGAGCTTCCCTGGGGGTGATCTCAGATGCATAAGCCATTTAACTAATCAGTGGCAGCCTCCCAAATGCCAGCATCCTGATTCTTTTTTTTTCTTCTGTGGTTCCTTTATGTTTCTTTAAAGAAGGTTCCACCAATGACCAATCCTACTTGCCCCATGAGGAACCAAGGTTGGGAGGGGTGCAGACGGCAGGCCTGTCAGGTCCCATTCAGGCTTTCCCCAAGTGCAGCACACAAAGCTCCACTTCTGTGCTATTTTAATCCAGACACTGCATCCTGTCTTCCTTTGTGGCACCTGTGTGTCCAAGCCCACAGGTGCTCTGTTATATTTGGGCAGAGAATAAGCCCCAGTGCCTTGACTTGAATTGGGAGATAGTATGTCTCCCGGATGCAAGAATAGAAAGGGACACTCGGCACTCAGGCCATTTTACACTAACTATGAGCCGCTCCCCTTATTTTCATGATCTACCCCCCCCATTTCCTGAGGGTTTTATGCACGATTTTTAACATGTAATAAACCATGATGAAAATATTGTGGCAAGTAGAGAAAAATCGATAAATAAAATTCAAACTATTTGTTTGGACAGGACTTTAGAATAACAACTGGTGATTTAATTCAAGATTATTTAAAACATTCATACACTCTGATCAATAACAAAAGTCTCCTTAAGGACTTTTTCCTAAAATAGAACCAGAAATGAAAACAAGTGAAGAGTGTTAAGATATTATTTGAAATTGTATCGTTTCACTTTTATTTGGAACCACATAAACAGGCAGTGATAGAGGGATGTGAAATGAATTGTGGCAAATTTATAAAGTGAAATATTATATGGTGATCAATTATGGTCTTGAAGAACAGTAAGTGAAAATAAGTAGAACACATCTGTATATACAACTTACAGCAAATTTATTAACAGAAACAGATGATTTTCATTTTTTCTTTAAATCTGTCCATATGTTTTATATTTCTCCAATGAATCTTAATGCCTTTTCCAATAAAAATAACTTTTAACTAAGGAAAAAGATTAGCAGGATAAAACCAAAACTACTATCTTAAAGGGGGCAAGAATGTGTCATTAAATAATGACATGTTATATTTTGTGTGTTGTATCTTTATTGGTTTATTCATAAGAGAATATATTTATGTATTGCTGGCATAATTAATTGTTAAATAAAAAAAGTCATTGATTTTCTAGAGGCAACATAAAATTTAATCTTTACTCACTCAGTCCAACTATATTTTTATATGAGATTTTTTATGCATGTGGCACATTTGATACATCTTAATATTTGAGACTACATTCAGGATAATCAAGCCGTCCATGAAAGATCATTTATTTCTACTTTCAAGGCAGCCTTCCTATGAATACTGACTATTCTATTAATTAAATGAATTAAATCCTCTGAGGTCTGGAGAAAAGCCAGAGATAGAAAGAGATGATTATATTAATCTTATGTTTGGAAAGATTCAGAAGACAAACCATGAATATATAATAAAATAAGTAACCTCTATGCATCTCAAACTCCTCTTAATAAAGAGAGTGAGGGCATAGATAGATATTCAGAGGGATTAGATGATTTCTGAAAAAATAATATCACGTTCTTAAGAGAATTTTAATGACTGTGCTGGCATGACTGATGAATTGATTACTCGTCAAACTTCAGATCGTCTCACATCAGCCTCCTGTGCACGAAGGAGTTGGGGTAGCTGGTTCCTTGTTCCTCCAGCAAGGCTGCAGGCTCAGCCACCTGTCAAGCAGAAATTGCTCCATGTTTTAATCTCCCGGTCATTTATTGTGTGTCCCCAACTCTAATCCTTCTGTCTTGAAGCTCCATTGCTGCTGTTAGGATTTCCCATCGCCATCTCTACTCATCCATATCTCTCTGTATTTTTTTGTAAACACTTCCGTTTCTAGTCAGTTTAGAAGCAAGGGGCAATAACCTTGATTTATATTTTTGCCAAAACCTTGGGAGGCTAACTTAAATGAGCTCTGGACAAAGCTCCTTCTCCATCTTCTTTTATTTTTTCATTTCTTTATTTTAATTTAGTAAGAGGGTACAGACAATTTAGTTACATTGTTTGCATTTGTTAGGTAAAGTCCAAGTTGTAGTTGTGTCCTGCACCCACGAGGTGTGCCGTGTACCCTTACATTGTGCCTATTAGGTGGGAGCTCACTAATCCCCGTCCCTCCACCCCACAACTTGAATTGAATTGAGTTTTTCTCTAGTGTGGACGTGTATTAGTTCATCTCCTGGTTTCGTATTAGTATTGAGTATGTTGGATACTTGCTTTTCCATTTTGTGATACTTTACTAAGAAGAATGTGTTTCAACTCTGTGCAGGTTAATACAAAAGATGTGAAGTCTCCACTTGCTTATAGTACTTGCTGAATAGAACTCCATCGTGTAAGTATGCCATAGTTTATTAATCCATTTGTAAGTGGGTGGACACTTGGGTTTTTTCCACATCTTGCCGATTGAAAATTAAGCTGTGATAAGCAATCTAGAGCAAATGTCCTCGTGGTAAAATAATTTTTTTCATCTGGGTGGATGCCTAGCAATAGGATTGCAGGATCAAATGGGAAGTCAAGTTTTAGCTCTTTGAGGATTCTCCCTACTTCTTTCCGCAGAGGCCGTATGAGTTTGCATGCTTCTCCGTCTCCTCAGTCAAGTCCACAATGGGAAGCACTGTGGAGTACGTGGAGGTGAGAACTGTGGAACAGTGCTCAGTCACTGTGAGGGTTGCTGAGACCTTCAGTAGAGAATTCAGCTGCCATTTGGTGCAGAACAGGCCAGTGGGACTGCAGTGAGTCACCCTGCATGTGGGTGCTGATGGCCTCTGTCTCTCCATCTCTCTAATGCTATTCCTCCCAGGAATCCAGGCGGGCTGGAACCGAAGCCATTTATTTGATCAGTACCCAAAAAGTCTTAGGAAACTGGTTGTTCACCCTACTCTCTTTTTCCCTCGGGGACTTGTGAGCTTGGGATTTTTGTCTCTGCACTGGACAGCGGACACCTAAAGAATGAGGAAATTCGTGCAAAATAAAACTGCTGTCTCGCCCACTGTTGTACTATTCCCTCAAGGTTTTTTTCTTCCACTGTATTGTTGTTGCTTTGTGAGTGGACTCAGAGCTCTTCCAGAATTATCAGCAGCCAAATAGTTGTTCTCTGTGAGGGGGAAGCCGGCTGGCCTCTCCCGGTCTGCCAGCACGCCGACATCACTCCTGTGAAAATGAGGCCAATGACCAGGCCTCAGAGCTTACTCTTGGTGCAGACACCTGATGAGTTTTATAGTATTGAGGGTTAGTTCATTTGTGAAATGGTGATGATATACTTTCAAAAATACCTTAATAGCAGCCCCTAGTTAACTGAGCACTTTGCGCTTTGCCACTGCTGGGTCTTCGTGTTTACCCCTTTCTTTTCTTTGCCTAACAGTTTACACCAGGTCACTTCTTGGTGGCAACGTAGTTGCGGTGGCTGTCAGTAATTCCCCAATAGTTACTTTTCAACTCTCCCTAATTACTCCCATGTTTCTCGGTACTACTGCATCCAAGTTCTTAGTCCATGAATTGAGTAAGTGTCCCTTTTCCATCTTAAGCTGGAAGCTCTGAGGATGGTTAACCCTCACGAGCTGCTGAAGGACGTCCTGTGATACACTTTCGAGGTCTGCAGCAGCAAAGGAAATGGCTGCAACGTCACCAAACATTGCATTGTTAACCATCCTACTGCCTTGCCACTCATGCTCCAGAGGTTGGCTTTCATGTTAACTTCTAAATTCATTTAGCCTATGATCCCTTTACACCTGGCAATATTAAAATTCATCAAAAACTATTTTGCCCATTTTCTTCTGAGTGTCTTGATTTCCTATAAGTACAATGACACTTAGGCAAATTAAGGCTCAAGCGAGACCATAGATATTCCATATTTAGGCAGCTTAGGTTTCCGGACAAACTTAGGTTTCTTTGAGTCACATATGATAATTCCCCAATATTTTAATTTTAATGTAGCATTTAAGACATAAAATACATGAATAATAATTTTAAAGTTCACATATTCATTAAGCAGGTTTTAAAGAAAAAATCACCAGCACGTTTGAACCCTTCTTGGGTAGCTTTCTGCAATTTTTTGTTTGTTTGTTTTGGGGGGGGGTTGAGACAAAGTCTCAAGCTGTCACCCTGGGTAGAGTGCCATTGTGTCACAACTCACAGCAACCTGAAACTCTTGGGCTTAAGTGATTCTCTTGCCTCAGCCTCTGAAATAGCTGGAACTACAGGCGCCTGCCACAATGCCCGGCTATTTTTTTATTGTTGTTGTAGTTGTCATTGTTGTTTAGCAGGCCTGGGCCAGGTTCCAACCTGCCAGCCTTGGTGTATGTGGCTGGCGCCCTACCCACTGAGCTATGGGTGCCACCGTTTTCTGAGAGTTTTAGCATCCTCCAAAGTTAGCCATCAATTTGACTTTAATTCTATTTATCTGAAGTTCTATTGCAAGTAAACCAGTAAATGAAGCAAGTAGAAAACAAAAGTGATACGAGAGACACATTATATCAGTAATTATATTTATCACAAATGAACTAAACCTTCCAATAAAAGCAAAAAAATCACTGTGTATTTTTTGCTGGAGACAGACTCTAAATATAAATACAGAGAGGCTAAAAGTAAGAGAAAATGTTACTATAAGACATTAACAAATAAAATTTGAATGACTATAATAATACAAGAAAATTAGGTTCTTAGATACCCCCCAAAAAAGAAACCTATGGCAAAGCAGGCTCTTTTAGACTCATAAATAATTAACAAAAAGACATAACACTCACATGCATCTAATAACTTTCCTAACAAGACAGAAAGCAGCATTTCACCACAGAAGAGACCCAGACACTCACAACAGGTGCAAGTTTTCAGACAGGTCTTGATAACTGATAGAAAAGATTAAAAATTCTACATGCAAACACAAAGGTGTCCTTTCTTACCATAAATTTACTTATGTGATAATTGAATGTATAAAAACTAAGTAATAACTTACTGTAAGGATTGATTGCAAGGATTATAACATATGTAGAGAAATGATAACAGCTTAATTAGGAAAAATACTTTCTGTTAATAGCCATTGTTCAATATAAAAATTCTGGAATGCAGAAAAATATAAAGCAAAAGTAGAAAAATCTTCCATTTTCACATTAACACTGATAAAAACACAGTGTATTGTTGTGTATAATTGTCTGTCCTTTTTCTCTGCATGCCTGTGTGATCACAAGGTTATTCTCTTGGTAACTTCCTTCTTTCCATCTAACAACATACCTTGCATTTCCAAAGCACGGCTTTGAGTGACTGTGTATTGTCATATGGCTAGTGTATAATTTTTAACAAAACATGTTGAGCATTTATATTGCCCCATATTTTCTTTATTACAAGTTGATTGGCAGTCAATAGCCTTATAAATGCTTTAATGGTCTCTGATTATTTCTTAAATTGTAAATTCCCAGTAAAACAGAATATGTGAATTGAAAAGAATAAATACTTTGAAAGCTTTTGATTCTCTTTGCTACATTATTTCCCTTACAGAATTTATATTCTATTGATTTGAACAGAAGGATTGTTTATAACTGTAAATATCAACTTGGCTGCAAATGAATCTAAAACTAGTCAATGGGTAATCCAAAATTACTGGATTACTGGATCAGGGATTTAATTAGAGGTAATAAATAGGACATCTCTTTGGTCTCTATGCCCCTATTTATGTGCTATCCATGTACCTGAAACACTCTCTCTTTATATGTCGGGGGGGGGGGCGGTGCTCCTTAAAATACAGAACACTTTCTTATTCATCTGCTTTCTTTAAATGAATAAGTGAATACCTACATGAAGAAATGCAGTAAAAAAAAAGACTGTAATTAATAACTTCTCCTCTCCTTTCCTGCTACTTTGCATATGCAATTCCAACACCAGGCATATCCTGAGAATTATGTGGGCTACTCCCACGGCCACATCTGGCGTCATGACTGAGTCAGCCGATATTAGCCTGGTGAGGACACGACACATCTCCTGGAACCAGAAGCCCAGCAGTGGGGCGCTGCAGTATGCACTTCTTTGAGTCATTAAGTAATATCTTCAAGAACCTGGGATGTTTCTGTCTTTCCCACACTGCCGCACTCAGAGTTACAGCTTTCCCCTCAGGCTTGCTTACCCCAGAATATGTGCCCAGCCATTCTAGACAAAACAGCTATGCACAAAAATAGCTCGACACAAGAACAGAACCCGAAAAACTAAAAATACTAGGCCCTCATGTGAATCACTTCAAGGATGAGAAACTCTTTTCTAAAGAGTTCTACCAGCAGACATCTACCAGTTCTACCATCCACATGTATTTGATTAGCCATGCTGATGACAAGGCCTTGCCCAAACCAATTTTCAGCAAGGTGTAAGATCGTCATGATTCACTTAGATCATCACAATTCTGTCCTCACAGGTTATATATGTGATCAGTTTCCTGAGAAGCTTGTGATGACACAAAGGAAGGTGAGTGACCATACAGGCTTGATGAAACGAGCAAGGAAGGGAAGTATGTGTGTGGTTAGGAACAAGTTACAGAAGAGAATAGTCTCATGAGCACACAGGTATGCAAAGAAAACATGAGAATGGAAACTAGACACAGAAAGTAACTCTACTTTTATTAATGTAATATGAAGAGGAAAGATTTTTTTACTTTCACTTTATATTTTTGTATAAAATATACTTCCTTTCTCTCTCTCTCTGGGATTATAGGTGTCTGCCACCATGCCCAGTTAGTTTTTCTATTCTTAGTAGAGACAGGGTCTCAGTCCTGCTCAGGCTGGCCTCGAACTCCTGAGCTCAAGGGATCTTCCCTCCTGGCCTCTCAGAGTGCTGGGATTAAAGGCATAAGCCACCCCACCTGGCCTCACTCTATATTTTTATATTGCTTGTCACCTTTGCAAGTTAGTTATTTGAAAGGTGAAAGTAGAACCATTTCTTTTTGTTCCTTATGATGTTGTGTTCTGGTGGTGAAATTGACCACTGCTAAATGAGGTGAGCTGTTATCCTTTTGAATAGGAATTTCAGTCATGACATGGAAGAGTTATGGAATATATATGTGATTTATAGATGTATTTTAACATATAAATAAGAATGGATTCAAAATAATCTGAATGGGTTGGGTATGGTGGCTCATACCTGCAATCCCAGCACTCTAAAAGGCCAAGGCAGGTGAATAGCTTGAGATCAAAAGTTCCAGACCAGGCTAAGCAAGAACCAGACCCAATTTCTACTAAAAACAGGAAAACTAACCAGACATGGTGGCAGGCACCTGTAGTCCCAGCTGCTCGGGAGACTGAGGTAGGAGGATCACTTGAGCCCAGAAGTTTGAGGTTGCAGTAAGCAATGATGATGACATGGCACTCTACCCCAGGGGACAGAATGAGACCCTGTCTCAAAAAAATAAAAAAATAAAAAAATAAGTAAATAAATAATCCTGTCACTTCTTTTTTAAATTGTGGGAGCATGGTGAGTAGATTGCTAACCTAGATGTGTCCAGAGCCCATGACCAATCATCAATTATTGTCACAAACATATACCAATTATTTGTGAAAAACTCTATGAGAGAGGTCCTAAAGTCAGGTGGATTCACTCCCATTTTACAAGGGAAGGCCGAGACCCACATTCGGCTTCTCCTGCTCTCCTGAGGACGGGGACTCAGCACAGCCTCTCCGTGAAACTCCTGTTTTCTCACTGCTCTATTTTCCCCCACTTTCACCACATTTTACTGAGTCCAGAGAATTTTTAAAACTTCTACAAAAACTACTGTGTCAACTATAATTTGAGTTGCTATAAAACTTTAATGGATCCGACCCTTTTATTTCACCTCTCAAAAAAAAAACATAAAGCAAAACAAAAACATAGAACAACTAAGTGACACTTTCGTTAGCATCCATTTTTATCTCATTTAATTTTATGGTTTATTTTTTAAACCCTCTGAAGTTTATAGAGCAATTAAACTATGTTCTCAGTCAGGAAAAAACAAATACACATAAAAGAGCCATAAGCTAAGTAGTGATTTCCAGATCCCAGGCACATTTCGACTACCCCTTAATCAAGTTAAATGAGTATTTGTTCTGTAAGATGAAAAGTGGCTCCAGCTACAAAGGAAAATTGATTTTTGTCATAGAAATGTTAATAATTTTGTAATAACAGAGAATAGGAGAGCCGGCTTATCCGATCAATGGATTAAATCAATTGCAAATTTATATGATCCTTTTCTATTCTCCATTTGAATTGCTGCTGATATTGCAACATAAAACATTGAATTAAATTGAATAAAATACATTTGTATTAACCTGATCTTTAAGTGATCATGTAGTACTGCCTAAAAACTAATCAAATGCCAAATCTGTTCAAATTGACTTAGTCTGGGGATATACTTGAGAACATCTTCTAGAGATTACTAAGTAGATGAAAGTATTTGAAAATTGTTCCAATCTATCAGTTACACATAAAATAATAAATATTGTAGATAGAAATATAGACCATTGTATGAAATCAGCACATTTTCAATGACTTTCACCAAAAATCCCTAGCAACATTAAAAATTATAAATATATATGCATTTATTTATAAAAATAGAAAAATCAAATTACAGTTTTTTATGACCTACATAAAAAATTCAAATCTTGAGGGAAAGAGGGAGGCATGAAGGGAGAGACACAATAAGAGGGACTTTACCTAACAAACGCGATCAATATAACCTGGTTCTTTGTACCTTCAATGAATCCCCAACAATAGAAAAAAAAAAGAAAAGAGAAGAAAAATCTTTCAAATCCTTTTGAAAATTAGTGAGAATTGCAATTTTACAACATTATTGATGTCATTTGGAAGTACATTTTTAAACTATGTGTGCTTGAGTCTGAGGGACAGAAGACCAGTAAAGTATTTCAATATATCTAAGCCATCTAAAGGCTTATTTTTGTGGGCCTTCTTTCCAAAATAATCTGATTTTTTTCATAGAGTACAATAAACATAAAATAACTTTTTCTATGATGATCAAAGGTCAATACTGTGACTGGTATAATCGCATTGATAAAACTGCAGGCAATGTCTGATTAAGGGTACATATATACCCTATCGAACAAATTGCACTGGAAAAACACCTAATATGAATTTTTTGAAATAAATTTACTTTTTCCAGAAGTTAGAAGGAAGGATTCGGGGTGCAATACTCTAGTGAAACATCTAATTTTATTTTAAAATATATGCCTAATGTTATTAATAATATAGTAAAGCATAAACATACATTTTTTTTCATAAACATACATTTGAATAGTGTTAAAGTTTCAAGAGAAATATATATTTTTTGGATGCCTTCACTCACAGCTTCTCCCCTCACTATCAGAGGTATGTAACCTTGCACCCATGTATAGTCATCCATGGCTGGGTCTGTAATTATAATTAATATCCTTCTATACTTTTTAATTCATCAACTTAAGTATATATTTGCTCCCTGCCATAAAGAGAAAATTTAGCTAAATACATTCACCTTTCTTTACCCCCTTCAGGATTTTTTTGTATTTATACTATCAGTTTCCTTTTAAACATTAATTTCCAGATGTAAACCACAGTTTCTGTTCCACAAGTTTAGGCAGTAACCTTTTTGTTCTCTCTCTTTTATTTTCTTCTGTTTGGGATTCATTGAGGGTACAAAGAATTAGGCTACACTGATTGCATTTGTTAGTTAAAGTCCCTCTTGTAATTGTGTCCCACCCCCCAAGAGGGGTGCCATACACCATGACCCCCATCCCTCTCCCTCTTCCCCTCTCCAATCCCTCATTCCTCTACCCACCCCCACCTTGTATTAGCTCATCTACTGCCTTCATATTAGAATTGAGTACATTGGATTCTTGCTTCTCCATTCTTGTGATGCTTTACTAAGAAGAATATGCTCCACCTCCATCCAGGTTAATACAAAAGATGTAAAGTCTCCATTTTTTCTAATGGCTGAATAGTATTCCATGGTATACGTACATATACCACAGCTTGTTAATCCATCCCTGGGTTGGTGGTGTTCTCATTTTTTTATAGGAAAACCTTCACGATGGCCTTCCTTCTCCTCCTGCCTTCCAATAGCTCCTAGCAACTCCAGAATTGTTGCATTGTCAAGGTCTGAGGCATCTTCAGTCTGGGCATTACAGTTCTTTACACTGTCTAGTTAGTGATTATGAACATCTTAAGAATATTAAAAAGTGTTTGTAATTATGCTTGGTTAAAAATGCTTGCCTTTGCATTATAAGTTAAATTGATTGTATCCATAAGGAAGGAAATATAATAAGGGGATTTATTCCTCCAAATCAAAAAGAAATTTAAGAAGAGGAAGACCAGCAGTTCAAGAAATAGTGGAGAGAACCCTGGAAAGCTTTGTGAAGAAATCCCAAGACTACCAGCAAGCATAGTACCTCTGGCTTAAGTAAGGGCACCATACTATTCAATGATTATGGGTACATAAGAGTTGTATGCCTTTATAGGATCTAATACCTTTTTAATAAGCATCTAATTTTATTTTAAGATATATGCTTAATATAATTTTTAATAATGGGCTTATATCTTCTGTCAATAAAAGAAGATAAAGAAATGTATAAAAAGCACTTTAAAGAGAAATGAGAATTTGTGTAACATGCTATTGTACAAAGATGACTATTTAAAAACAACTTTGAGACTCTAAGGATAAAACAACCTTTTATTTAAAATTTATTACATTCTAAAGAAAAGATAATTCACTTTTCCAGAAGTTCTTCTATGACTTATCACCAATTTTATTCTCCGTAGTCAGAATTTTGCCTCCAAGTGACATAGTGCCTTGCTATAGGGTTTCACCTACGCTTCTCCTATGCTTATATCAAATTTGTTTATGAAACGTAAAGGAGAGATTTCCTTTATTCATATAAAATATTTAGGTTATTTTAGGAATACTGTCCAAATAATACTTGATATATTTCAGGTTGAATATTATATCACAAACTACCTTTGACTTTCTTTAATGGATGCCTTGATACAAATTTTAACCAAAAGTAGCTTCAAAAGGAAATTTTATTTGGAGTCTTTCATTATGTTTGAATAGACTAAATTCTTTGTATCATCTTAGTAAGTTATATAAAATACATTATATAACTTTTTCTATACTAGATAACATTTTTATTGGTTAAGTCAGTGAGTGAAATTTGAGAATAGGAGAATGATATACTCTGAATTGGTATTTCTTCCTCAGATTAAGGTTTTGGATTATACTAGTAAAAATACTACCAGGTGGTGGTTCCCGAATCACAAATCCACACAATATTCTGTGGGCATATATGCAGTATACTAGCTTAGGTGAGCTAACTCTCATCCATTTGGTTTACCAATAGCGTTAGAGGAGGTAAACTATAGCTAGAGAAATGCAAATTGACAAGCAGTAGACAATTGAGTAAATTTTATATCATCTTAATAATATTGGGTTTTCTGATGAAGAAATGTAATCTTTTTCCATTTAATTCGGCTTGTTTACTTTTCCTAACAAATATGTAGTTGAACACAAGAGAAGCATCTCGGATCCTTATGGCTGAGGGTCTGTGAGCTACACCAACACTGGACAAGTGGCAGTTAAAGTCTAGTTTCAGTGCCTAACACGAAAACATATAAAGTGACCTTTAAACTGTTCCATTAAGAGCCACTGATCAATTTTAGAATTTGAGTAGACGAGTTTACTTACGTGCTACTGGGTAACATCATACTTGGTCACTTAGAGAATGCTGGTTCACGGAGTGATGGAAATCTCCCAAATATCAGGACATTTTATCACATGATATTATTGTACTCTTACCTATCTTTATGAGTGTGCAAAATTTGCAGGGCTGTGACCTCAACTTCTCTCATCCCAGGCACGTCTTAGGATTTTTTATTCCACGTGGACACCTGAGAGGAGAGGTAATGGACACTTGGCATCGTGGGGACGCGTCCCTCGGTATCACATAACAGGCGCATTTCGGCAGCATATCACATTGGATTCTGTAAACTCAGGGTTCCTGTCCTGTGGGCATCCAGTGCACGTGTGGTCTCCCCCTGACACTCTGCGTCATCTTGTGGGATTTGGGTGAGAAGCAGGTGCTGGCATTCTCGCTCCTGCTTTCCCTGCGTGATGGAGTCCGCTGCCGCTGAGCCAGAGCTCTTGCGTCTCCTGCCAGCATCCGTGAACAGTATAAGGCTAATTTACCAGCTTATATAATTATGTAGGCAGGACAGATTCTGTCTACAGCTCTTTGTTTCACATTGCCAAACTTACTCAAATAGGGTAAAATCTAAATGCTTCTGGCAGTGAGGACAGAATGCTGACAGGGACACAGCCTTCTCCTGGGAGCAAGGCAGGCGTTGATAAGGAGACTGGGAAGGAAGCCCCTGGGAATTAGTAGCAGATATGTTGACCAAACTATATGTTAGTTGTACAACAAATAGTTCTCTATACTTTGCCTGTCACTGAGAAAGAATTGAGTCCATGCTCGGAAGACAAGTACCAACTCAAAGACAGTTGCCCAGAATTAGACTGCCTGAACAAAGGAAATAATTCTAATTATTTTCTGTAAATGGACTCCATTACAGGACACCCCAACCTGGGATTGGGAACTCAGAGGAAATTTATGGATGAGCTTCCCAGGCTATGAAATCCTGAAATTACACATAAAATTGTTTAGTGATCTTTGTTTAGATGGAATACAATTCATAAGTTTTATGTTATCAGACACACAGATCCATGATCTCAAGAAGATTCAGCAGACTACAAAAGATTCACTCTTTACGTGACACTCAAAATAATTTGAAGCCTTTTATTGGTATGCCTTAAATCTGTTTACCCCATTGAAGAGGATTGCCTTCACATATAAAAAAGACACCCAGAGAAACTAAAATACACCCAACAAAACCTCTTCTATCTCTCTAAATGCCACTCTCACAGGTTCATGATGGAAGACACTCTCTGTCACCAGTCACTTTAATGGGTGGGAAGAAATCAGAAAGATTAGTTTGTTTATTTCTGATTTTGCTCTGTGTGCAAAGACATCACTGATTTACTTTCTCTTTTTTAAAGCAGATCCCCCCCACTTTATCTTTAATTTAGAAATGTTGTAAGGTGGAGCTAGGATCCCACTGCCCATAGCATCTTCCTTCTGTGGGAGCTCCAGGGTCCCCCTCTAGGAGACTTACCTGTCTGCTTCTTCAATCATTTGAAAGCCTCTGCAAGGGAGCAATTTTGAACTTGCCAGTAGGAGGAAGAATTACTGGCATAATGAAAAGCTCCAGGAATCTTCACTCCTTTCACTATTCATTCAATCTTACCTCTGTGTATTTACCCTTATAAATCTCTCATTCTAAATCTCCTATGTTAAATGTATTACCTAACGCTGGTTTTGTCCTGATGTCACCTGGTTTAGTTAGACACATTGTTGATAATCTAACATTAGGCTTTATTTTGATGAACACTGTAGTTGTGCAATTGGTAGTAATTCTGGTCAGTCCCAGGGACCTAAAGAGTGAGCTTAAAGGGGCACTGCAGTGAAGTGTGCTCAGAGGTAAGGAGCAGGAAGAGACCATCCTCGTTCAACCTCACCCGTGTTTACACATAAGCTTAAACTGAAAGTAACCAGAAACATCTGAGTTAATTCCTTAAGATAAAGCTAATGCATGTATTGCCATATGTTTCAGATGAAATCTTTCTGTGTTGGTGGATATTTAAATATTGTGAAGAAAATGCTCGAAGCACACTATCCTCAGGACTGTCGAACCCCCATTTCCATCACTTTTCCCACAGTCTGTGACTGGGCTCTGCTAATGTTGTTTGAATCAAATTAAATTATATCCATCAGTCCAGCTGGCAGCCCATTTGCTCTCTGGATTTGTACATAGTGCTAATGCAATTGAACAAAGAATTAGCCCCCCGGTGCGAGGCAGAAGCCTGGTCAGTAGCTTTTACCTGAGAGATGAGAAAACTCCTGTGAGATCTTTGCGGAGAGGGAACAATGCGCTGTGTGGCAACTGACCTCTCACCGAGGAGCACTTACTGTTAGAGAAGGAGGAATTTACCAAGGGAGATCGAACATCCCAGGGGGCAAACTTTCTCCTATCATACCTGTAAGACATCGAACATTATTGTTCTGGATTAAAACTGCTTTTACATGCTTAATGCATCTATTCATCCACACAAGCTGACATGAGCAACAAGCCAGAAGAATATGTATTTTGGCTCAAATAAGGCATCCTGAGATTAAATCAGAATGGTGCATCTGGAAATGACATCTTCCTGGCGGTTTCTTCAGATTCTCCACTAAAATACCTATAAAGATGTCAAATGATCAAAATTCACAATGAAACAGAAAACTAAGGTTTGAGGAGGGGAACGCCAGCATCAGAATTTTGAAGAATGTTCAGGAATTTCAAGATGAGGAATCAGAAAGAACAATCTGGGGAGCGTGGTGCTCTGCCGATTTCCTGAGAGGGAGCAGGAAGGAGCAGAGGGATCAGAGAACCAGAGCTAGGACAGGCTGCCCCCACGCACCTGCCCAGCCCTTGTTTCCCATTTGGTGATTTAAACATTTAAGGAGTATTTCTTTCGCCATTTGCAGAATTAAACTTCAATCTCTTCTTTAGTCAGATTTGCAGTTTATGTTTGTTTGTTGTCTTCCATTTCACCTAAAGAATTTAATTTATGGGCATATAATTGTTTGTAACATTCTCTTATCACCCTTTAAGAGTTTAAGATACATGATTACGTTCACTCTCATTCCTGATATTGGTAAATAAGGTTTTGCCTTTCTTTCTTTTTTTACTCCAATCTTGGCTTTGCATGTTTTAGCAGACTCCTTAAGATATGGTACATATACTGCATACTATACTATTCAGTTGTTTGTAATATATTCAGATATATGGGCGAACATCACCATAGTCCATTCTAGGATAGTTCCATTACCTGGGAGGTAGAGAAATGTGGCTGTTTCCCACTACAGTGGTAGCATTATAATACCCTGTTGCATGTATAAAAGTTACAAGCCCCCCAAAACTTTGTTATAATTATTAATTTATGATACTGTTATCACTCTAAAAGAAGCTGAGAGAGGAGAGCAAGTATATTACTTACCAATTTTGTGACAATAACTCCTTTTTAAAAAAACTTATTGTTGGGGATTCATTGAGGGTACAAGAAACCAGGTTACACTGATACAATAACTCCTTTATAATTTTTAGTTTTCCTCATCTGTTCCGGGAGATTCAAATTATGTACCATCTGAAAAAGTCCCCTGGGCACATCGTGGCTTCCTTCCCCAACCTCTCCTTTGCGCTGTTCCTGGCAAACACATTCCATTTCTATATATCGGAGACCTAACGCTATTGCCTGTACATGTTGTTTTATGTGATTGCTTATTTTTTCTTTTCTTTAATTTTTTCCTTTCTTTGTGGCTGCATAATGTCTTTCCCCAGTGACTAGCATTTACTGTTCCCCATACTGTGATCTCACCACAGCTCACTCACCCCCTTGCTCCTTCAAGAGGCAGCAATTACATTATAATAGCATTACATACTGGGATTAATTTGAAAACCTAAACTCCTTTTGGAATCAACAACAATTTGAAGATGATATTAAAAGTAATAGTATCTGGGTACAGTGGCACACACATGCAGCCACAATTACAACAGATTTTCAGGGTTTTCGCAGCTGTAACAGAATACCAAGGCCATGGGCTATGCCACGGGGCCAACTGTAATGATGACATTAGGGGGCAACTTTTCAGAAAAAAACAATGAATATGCCCAACTACTGAGTATTAGATACAAAGAAATGTTAATGATGCACGTGATTGTGTCAAATGAAAAGTTTTAAACAGATTACATCTAGCAGAGCTTATGTGAGAGAAGAATAATTCCAGACTGGTGTAGCACCCTGAACCAGTAGAAGGTCGGAGAGCTCCACCTACTCACACGGGCTGGGAGGATTTATAAACAGGAAGAGGAAGTGACATGTGACATCTCACAATTAAGTTCATCAACTCATCCTTGAAAAAAAGGCTACCTACCTTGTTGCTGAAGTCCTCCCCTTGGGAACCTGTGCACAGACGCCAGGGCCTCGTCTGCCCTTCAAATCAGTTTCAGAGCTCTTCTTCCCAAAAGGCCATCAGAGCTGCCGTGTATGAAGTCTGACAATTAAGTCTGAGATCTCGTCCTAGAGAAAGTGCTGCCTACCTCGTTACTGAGTTTTACTACAGGCACTTTTGAAGTACTCCCTTTGGGAAGCTCTGCACCAACACCAGGGACTAGTCCACCCTCCAGAGTGATTTTTGAGCTCTTTTTTCTGGAATGGTCATCGGAGCTGACACTGTATGACAGAAAAGATGTGCAACAACAATAATAAACACCACTCAGCAAGACACTGCCCCTCGTCCCCAAGAATGCAGCTGTGAAACACAGACACACCAGCATTATGAAACCTTACTGAGTTGTTTATACAGTGACAATTCTGTAAACTTAACTATCAGACCTCCAATAAACAATAGCTGAACTGGTTAGAAACACTGAGCGTTTGCCTTCTTTGGGCAAATGTGCACAGTTGGCAGCTCAGCTTTTGTGACTGGCTGAGACTCAACTGTCTGTTATAAGAACATAATCTTCATCTGGCTTTCAGGTTGTTTTCATTCTACGTTACAGAGGCAGCTTTCTGATAAATTCAATTTAATTCAACAACCACTGCATAATGTATGGCAGCTACTTAAAATCTATCAAGGAGAGGATATGTGACAGAATACAAACAACACTAACACAGGCAAATTCTGACTCAATGGGGAAAGAAGACATGTCACCACAACAGAGATTTTGTCACTTACTCAAACAATCCCAATTTGTATCTCACTAATTCAGTGGCTTCAATAGGTGAAACTTACACATTTAAAACTTGGAAAGAAATAATAACAGTGACCACCTCCCTTTACCAAAACTCTGTATTTTAATTCCACTTTTCTCCGTTTCATGCATTCTGTTACTGAGAATTTTTTTTCCTTTTACAGAAGTTTAGTACAAAGTATCTGGTATTGAAATAGCATTAAGCAACTTTAAGCCTCTTTATTCCACTTCAAACAGTGTTGCAGGTGACTTGAGTTGTTTAGAGATTTTTCTAATCTCTTTTAAAGGAAATAGATTGGGTTTTTAGCTGGTGAAGCGTCTGGAGACAGTCATAACACATAGGGTGTTCCCTGAAGAATTTCTTTGAATTGTCTTACTTTTATTGCATCTCGAAAAATCATTCTTTCAGGAGGCTGTTTGGGGGCCCTATGACTCTGATTCTTGCTGTCATAAATCAATTTCCAGTAATGCTATTGGGAAACCTTTGTTCATATCATGCTCTCCAAAGTGCAGAATATCTGCTCAAAAAAAGAAAAAAAGAAGAAAGAAAATTCGTAGAGAAACGTCCTGCATGCTATCATAGCTGCACTGCTTAACGGGATGAGCCCCTTCCTCTGGAGACTCAGCAGCTTCCTGCCATTCCTCGGGTGTAGATTACCTGAATTCGATGCATTGCTGTAAGTGAGGCACAGCCATTTCATCAGGAAAATTACTTTTCAGATAAAGAAATCTGTTCCATTACGTGTTGTTTCTGCTCGTGCTACTTGATTTATGTGTAATTCTAACAGAATGCATACCACATTTGTGCTTAAGTGGTGTTAGGTGATCTTTATAAGAAATTAACCTATATGGAGCTTAAAGATTCCTGGCAAGATGGCTTTTCAATAAAATAATTTTGGGGAGCTAGGCACAGTGGCTCATGTCTATAATCTCAGTGCTCAAAGCCAAGGTAGAAGGATTCCTTGAGCTCAGGAGTTCAAGATCAGCCTGAGCAAACATGTGCCCCATCTTTACTAAAAATAGAAAACTAGCTGGGCATCATGGTAGTGCCTGTATTCCCAGCTACTTGGGAGGCTGAGGCAGGAGGATCATTTGAGCCCAGGAGTTTGAGGTTGCTGTGAACTGTGATGATGCCCTGGCACTCCACCCCAGGGCAACAGTATAATACTTGATCTCAAAAATAATTTTTTTGTACTATGTACATTGTAAATTGAGTGATACACTTTTCTACTAACTTAAATCAAATTTCCAGTGGAAGGTATTAACTATGCAGGCAACAACCTGCTTTATTTTAGCAACTGTGATGCTTTTCTTTGACAAAAGGGGGGGGGAGGCCCATTTGTAGTTGGTGTTGCTGGAGATTAAAAAAAAAAGTAAACTTAAAATAATCAGGAAACTTAGCTCTTGTCCATTATTGATTAATTTATTTTTTCTAGGTGGACGCAAATTATTATAAACAGAGTCACTGGTTGTCAGTACCTTTTTGAAAGTGTCCCTTGTCTTTTCAACTTGCTTTTGGTTCCTATTCCTCTGCGTCCTACGTTTTATTTCACTGTCCCATTGGACCTGCTTCACATGGCAGAAAAGGTAAGGATGAGGAATATCTCGTAAGAATGAGAAGCTGGTGGTCGCAGTTCACACCTTTTGCATGGTGCAGTACCCTGCAGATACTCGTATCAGAGGTGGGTGAAATATGTAAAAATATGTTCCTGAATAAGAAAAGAAAAACTATACTGCTTTCAGCCCAGAAAGCAGCTCCTTCCAGAAAGGGGGCTTGAGATGTTTCATAATAATATGAAATATGTTCTCTTCTTAAAAACATAAGGATTTTCATTTATAGCTCTTATGCAATTATTTCTCAAACATTTTAATAGCTAATAAAGTTACAAAGAATCTATAGCAATATTTTGAAATACTATATATTAAATATATACATAAAGAACTTGAAATAGTGTTAAGGCTTAATATTATTCAAATAATAAAAGTAAGTCATCCATAATTTTAAAGAGAGGTTTTTTTTATCATGGTAATTAAAATTTACAAAATACTACTGCTGTACAATTATGATAATGGTAATAAAAGACAATTTCCCTCAACAAGGTCACTCTTTGAAATTTAGCTACAATAATGTAATCATTATTTGAGGGAATTAGTTTCCCAAATTTCTATCAAGCATCCAAGTGTTTTTTCTTTGGTCTTTTCTTAGTAGTTTCCTGAAAAAATATACGCATGCCTTGAAAAAGCAAAAGCATGTTATTTAGTTTTAAAATGGGTGCTACTTCTTTTCAGTGTGTGTGTGTGTGTGTGCATTTTAACTTTAATTAGTGATGTGCCTGATTTTTCTTTTCCATGTAAACACTTTAACCAAGGCTTACCATGGAAAGCCTTACATCCCTTACAGTATTTGGTTTGTCAAAGTTACACAAATTGTACCACAGCTTTAAGGTTCCAAAGTGAGCCAATTTCTCCCCGTAGTAAATTACCGACAGGGAATTATGAAATCCCCGTAAGGTCCATGTCCCAACGTCTCCTTTTTCACCCTGTCCTCCTCTCTCTGAGCATCAGAATTCTTCCCTGCACCTGCTCTGCTTCTGAACTCAAGTCAGGTGACATTTCCTGGCTTGAGGTTCAACCCCGGAACATTCATTCCACCTCCCTAACTTTGCTTTTTGCTAAAGGCAGGAGCTCAGTTGCAGGCATCCTTAGTCCCTTTCTGACCATTTCCACACTGAGGATCAACCCCTCCATTGGAAACCCAGGCTTCAGACAGCCCACCCAGATAGCCACCTGCCTGCTGGTTCTTCCACCCAAGAGACTCAAACTCAAAAGCTCAGTTATTCCTTCTCAAGCCTTGATCCTCTCAAAGGAGCTCACTGTTAATTTTGTAGTTTTCATATAACTCACTGCTGTCCATGCTAGAACATTATTTTTAAAAGGAAAATGATCTCAATTAAAAATAACTCAGTAACCAGAAGACAGATTGATGACTCCAGTTCTCAGTAATACATAACTAAGGTGACCAGATGTCCCGCTTTTGGCGGGACAGTCTCAATTTTTAACAATTTGTTCTGCTTCCCATGGCATTTTTAAAAAGTCCCAATTTTTGGAAAGAATGCATGACAAGCTAGGGAACGACGGGACAACGGGAAGGGAATATATGGTGTTCAGCTGCTGAAAATGTTAATGTAACTCCATTTGGGAATGAAGAGGTTAATGTAACTTCATTTGGAAATGAAGAGGCTAATGTAAACTCCCCCTACTCCCCTCCTGGGCAAGGTCGCCCAGGTGGACTGGTGCCCTACTCCTGAGCTACAGGCACCACCCTATACAAATTTTTTTTAATGTATTATATTTGTAAATTGTACTTATGTTGAAATTAAAAATATATATATTACAATACTATTTTTGTGTTCTGTGAAAATTTTTGTTGCTCCATATAGACCAAATTTTTAATTAAGAACACCCCACCCTCCCATCAATGGTGTCCTGCTTTACCAATGTTAAAATCTGGTCACCTTATACATAACTGTAACATTAGGCCTGGAAATGTTGCATTGTTTTAAATCAAATACAATATTATGGACATGTAGATTATATTTGCACAATGTTGAAAGGAAGCGTAAGTAAGTAAGGCTATGTTAGGTCAACCCTCTGGGAAGTCAGCTAAAAGTTACTGTGATTACAAGAGCCATTTCCCAGAAAAGCTTTGTGTGAGATTGCAAACATGTAATTCTCTTTGTGACTACTTATCCACACAGACAGTCCCCAACGTAGAAGTCATTCAACTTACAATTTTTCACCTTTCCAATGGTGCAAAATTGTTGTTTTTCACTTTCAGTACAGTCTCTAATATAGTGCATGAGATATTCAACACTTTATTATAAAATAGGCTTTGTAGCAAACGATTTTGCCTGACTGCAGAAAAAGGTATGTGTTCTTAGCACAATTGAGGGAGGCTGGGATGAGCTCAGATGTTCAGTACGTTTAGTGTAATAAATGCATTTTCCATATATTTTATTTTCAACTTAGGGTGGGCCTACCAAGGTGTTACCCCACTGCAAATTGAAGAGTTTTACTTTATGTGGAATATTCAGTATTTCCCTTAGAACAATGCCCAATGCAATTATCTTTCCTTATACCTTTTTTAAGCAAATCCTTAAAGGGAAAAATACTGCAATAATCATATAAGTACTTCAAAAGCTCATTTTATACAACCTTCCCACTTCTTATAAGGTTATATTTCAGATCTATAAATGTGTTCTTTTTTAAACATTCATACCTATTAGTTGAATTGGCAATTTACCAGCCATCTGGCTATGTTGTCCTTATACATTTTGACTAAAACATTACCTATTTTAGCTTTAATTTGATTTTAAGTCTCATAAATGACTCTCAAAATAGATGAGGAGAGTTCCTCCTTCTGGGGAAGTGTAGTGGAATTGGGTTTTTCTGTTTGTTTGTTTGTTTGTTCATTTGTTTTAATTTTTGTTGTTGTTTATTCTCACATCATACTACCTGCTTGACCCAGCTCCACCTACTGAAAAACTCTGATGAGCTTCATTATTATCAGAAATGGCGCTCAGAGAGTGTAATAAAAATTGGCCATACTTTCCTTTTTTTAAATTTATCATGTGGAAATTTCTTTCAACATCCTGAATCTTGAATAGCCCCTGTCTTGCCTTTGTTTAATCTAATATCATCTGCCTACCAACTTTAAACTACTCTTAACTGGTTTTCTTGCAATTTAAAAATAATACTTGCAGATTGTAATTAAAGCAATAAATTTCAGTGCCAGACAAAATGGAGCACATTTGATTTTCATTTCTCCTACCAATCTTAACAAAAATGTCAGAATGAAATACATAAATTACCAACCAGAAAACTATGGAAACGTGGAGAAAATTAGGCACACTGGGGAGGACCCTTGAAACCCTAACCTGGCAGTGAGTTTTCATGATTTTTTTTTCTTCTCCTTCATGTGTATTGTGCCTTGAGTGTGAGAAAAGTATACAACATATTAATGCGAATAGTTTGAAATGCTAACACATGAAAAATAATAAAATAATCCTCCCAAAAGTTTTCTTTCTGTAGCCAAAGGGCTGGGAAATCGGCAGCCCAGAGGGTAGAAACATTTTACTACACGTGCTCCAGGCACACCGTGGAAAGGAGCCAAGCACCTTCTCCACCCCAGCAAATGCCTCGGAAGCCGGGAC
Organism: Otolemur garnettii; assembly: GCF_000181295.1. Lineage (NCBI taxonomy): Eukaryota > Metazoa > Chordata > Mammalia > Primates > Galagidae > Otolemur > Otolemur garnettii. Next base: position 10,350,088 of record NW_003852456.1, read on the forward strand.
CCTTGGTGGTCGAGAGTCCAGCATCCTTCCCAGTCCTGCAGCAGTGAGGTGGCAACACCCATGGGTTGCTCTGAGCAAAGCCCTGTCTGTTTTCTCTCCTCACAGTAATGGGTCTTTCTGGGCCAGGCCAGTGTGGACAGCCAGAGGGTTAAGTATTTGCATCCCACTTAAGATGATGTAATGTCAATACTAGTAAACTGACATAAATTATGTGTGTATATTATGTCATCTCTAAAATAACCATTCCAAATATAAATGGGACACTCCACAATATTGATAAAACATACTCAACTAACCCACAGAAAGACAGAAGAGAAGAAAGGCAGAGGGCATAACCAGGAAGCAAATAGTAACATGAGAGAGTCAAATAAAAAGATCTTGGTAATTACATTGATTGTAGAAAGCCTAAACCCACTGGTGAAAAGGCAAAGACTGGCAGAATGAATTAAACTGATGACAAGTAGATGATGGCTAAGAAAATAAATTAAGTTGGCTGAAGGTAAAAGATTAAAAAGAATTACATATGTAATATATAAGCAATAGTCAAAAACTAGGAATGGCCATATTAATATCAAATAAAAATCTCTCTAGAGGCAAAGAAATTACCAGAGACAAAAACAATATCGTGTATTGAACAGTCATTTACCAAGAAGATAAGTCTTAAATATCATGCACCAAACCACAGCAAGAACTACAAATGGAAAAGAGAAACAGAAAAATCCAGTTTTCAGTAGGAACTTTCATACAGTAATTGATAAAATCACTAGACAAAAATTCAACAAAAAGGCATAAAAATTTAAAATATCATCAAAAAGTGGATTATAAATAATATTCATAAAACACTAAGCATTGGGATAATATATATTCTTTTCAAAACTGCAGGAGATATTTGCCAGTATATACCACATGAGGAGTCACAAAATAATTTTCAACTAACTTTAAATAATTGAAATCATACCATATGTTCTCTGATCATAAGGGACTCAAACTGAAGGCAAATAACAGAAGGATAATGGGAAAATCTTCTGTATCTTGGATATTAAACAACATCTATTTAAACATTTATAAGTCAAGGAGGAAATCTCAAGGATTAAAAAAATATGTTCATATTGAACTAAATAAGGAAAATATCCCATGTCAGTGTCTGTGGTACTAAGTGAAAGCTAAACTTGGAGGGGTATTTGTAACACTCAGTGTGTATATTCTATTCCACATTATTCACAAAAAACTTTAAGTATCTTTGAAGTTGTAGGCAAATATGACAGACAATGAACATTTCACAGAGAAAGTTAATTCTGTATGTATCTAAGAATTATTTGCAACTGAGAACCACTATGAAATCTATTCTTTTACATTATTTGATAACAGAACAGGGAAAATTCATGTACACCGAATAATAAAAGTAAAGAACATAAAAAAAAATATGCAAGGCTTCAACTCAATCACCCAAGCTTCCACCTCACCAAACTAGAAAAAGTACAAAATAAATCAAAAGTAAGCATAAGAGGAGATAATAAAAATAAAAGCAGACATCAATGGAATTGAAACAGAAAAGGCAATGGAGAAAATTGATCAAAATAAAAGCTGTTTTCCTGAAAAAAATCAGTGAAATTGATTCTGACAAAGAAAAAAGAGAGAGTATGTGAATTACCAGCATCAGCAGTGGAGGAGGGGATATAATTGTTGGAACACAGAGACAACATAGTAACAGTAAAAGAAGACCACAAGCAGCTCAAATTTGACACCACTGCTGAAATCAAACAATTCTCTGAAAACCATAAACTATCATGACTCACCTCAGAGAAAATAGATAGGTTGAAGAGTCTTAAATACATTGTAAAAACTGAATTACTAATTATAAATAACTATAAATCTGCAGCATTCGTTTCATCATACTTAAAGGAAAATTAGCACCAGTTCTACAGATTTTTTTAGGAAATAGAAAAAGGGAGGGCACTTTTCAACTCATTTTATGAAGCCAGCATTACCCAGATACCAAAACCAGACAAAGAGAATTCAAAAGGAAAAGAAGAGAGAAGAGGAAGCTATTGACCCTGTATCCTCCCTATAATTATAACTTTAAATTTTTCCAACAAAATATAGAAAAATTGAATTCAGAATTATATAAAAAAGAAAAAGTACATCAACACTAAGGGGAGTTTATTTCCAGAATACAAAACTGGTTCATCATCCAAAAATAAATCAGTATAACCCACCATTATAATAGTCTGGAGAAGAAGAGCAATAATCAGAACAGTATGGAGGAAGAATGCTGTAAAATTCCAACCTGATCATGAGAATAACTTGGCAAACTAGTAAGAGAAGGGGACATCTTCAGCCTTAACCTCGGCAATATCACACTTTAAGGTGAGAGGATGAAAACTTCATCCCTAAGACTGGACACAGGACAAGAAGCTCTGCCCACTTCTGTTTAGCTCCCACCAATGCAAGCCTTGGCCAGTTCCATGTGGAAAAAAGAGGAAATGAACAACACACAGGTGGGAACGGAGAAAATGACACTGGCCCTGTTTGTAGATGATCCTATTATCTACATAGGCAATCCAGCGGAATTTACAAAGAAAAAATACCTCCCCAAAGCTCTTAAATGCAACCATGTATATGAAATGAAATTACGTGTACATGATAAATATACAAAAATCAGTCTATGATAGCAATGAAAGGTTAAAAAAATTAACCTGGAAGTTAAAATTAAGTCTACAATACCACTTACGTTTGGTCTCCAAATATAAAATCCTTATGTATAAACCCGTAAAGAATGTACAGGATCAGTATTCTCAGAAGAGAATCATATAACTTACAAAAAGATCTAAAAGAATAGAATCATATCAGGTTCATGGGTTGCAAGATAAACAGTAATGACAGCAAAGATCCACAAATACATCTACAGGTTTGACAAAATTTCTATCAAGAATCCTAGCAAGATT
>NW_003852456.1:10353098-10354102 GCF_000181295.1 Otolemur garnettii
AAATAAATTTTTCAAAACAATTGTGGAGGAGAAGAATAAAGGTAAAAGAATCACAGTAACCTGATTTTAAAATTTGCTGTAAAACTACCGTATTCCAAACTGTGGTTGACATTGTGGAAAACAGACACATACATCAATGGAATCGGACCAGACAGTGTTACTTTCTATTCCAAAAAAGATCCACACTAATGTGGCAAACGGAATATTGACAGAATTACAAAACTACAAAATTAATTTATTGATAAACATATAGCCTTTTCAACAGATAGTGTTGCATAAGCAGACATTAAGAGAAAAATTTAAAAAAAAAACTGGAATTAAACCAACAAAAAGAAACCCTTGGACCAAGCCTCAAACCTTATATGAAAGACAAAAGTTAATTTAAATCTGTAGCTTCAGGTGAGGGAGAGTAGAGGAGAGAAGGATCAGGAGAGGGGAGGAGGGTGGGGTTGGGGTCACAGTCTATGACACACCTCTTGGGGGGTGGGACACAATTAAAAGAGGGACTTTACCTAACAAATGCAATCAGTATAACCTAATTCTTTATACCCTTAATGAATCCTAAACAATAAAAAAAGAAAAAAGAAAGAAAAGATGATACATCAAAATGTAAACTATAAAACTAGCAGATTATGTTAAAAATTATGTAAGATAGAATGTTTTTGATTTATCAAGTGTTTAGAATGGGCATTAGCACATGTACAGTGGAAACAAATCTCTCCCCTTCTATAATTTTTTAAAAAGACTTATTTCCTCTGAAACACAGAGAAGACTGTCAAATGTACTGCTTCTCATATATACAAACCACATTTAGTTGATATTTTTCCCCCACAGAGATTCTGTATTTGTTGTGCCAATATTTGTTTTGATCCATTTGCCCTCTGCATTGCCGGGTGGGAAGCGTGTTGGTTCTGTGTGTTGTGAGCACCTGTTTGATCCCGTTTGCCCTCTGCATTGCCGGGTGGGAAGCGTGTTGCTTCTGTGTGTTGTGAGCACCTGTTTTG
>NW_003852456.1:10354129-10366452 GCF_000181295.1 Otolemur garnettii
GTGTGTTGTGAGCACCTGTTTGATCCCGTTTGCCCTCTGCATTGCCGGGTGGGAAGCGTGTTGCTTCTGTGTGTTGTGAGCACCTGTTTTGATCCGTTTGCCCTCTGCATTGCCGGGTGGGAAGCGTGTTGGTTCTGTGTGTTTGTGCTCATGTGTGTGCACAGCTTGCGTGTTGTATGGTGAGTGGTGGACAGCGGAATGGAAACCAGAGACTGAGGGTGAATAACCAAGAGAAGAAATTTGCGCATTTTCCTTTGACTTTTAAAAATATTCTGAGAAAGAGATATAATCGTGATCTTTTGTTATCATATTAAAAATTGTGTTTAAAATAAATAAATAGGGGGCTTCCCTCTTGGATCTTCCCCTCTGCTTCAGAGGTTCAGTTTTTCCTCCTCTGTTCACCCACTTCTGCTTATCCTGCATCATCTTTCTCCCTGTCAAAAAGCTTTATCCTGTTGCTTAAAAAAATTAAAAAAGTAAAGTAAAATAAAACAAGGTAAAATAAGCATAGCCTATAGCTAGGTATGGTGGTAGGCACCTGTAATCCCAGCTACTTGAGAGGCTGAGGCAAGAGGATTGCTGAGCCCAAGAGTGTGAGATTGCTGTGAGCTGTGACACTACGGCACTCTACCAAGGGTGACAGAGTGAGAATATATCTCAAAAAATAATAATAAAATAAGATAAAATAAAATAAAATAATATTGCATCTCATTTTCCTGATGGGAAAGGAACAATCCCCTCCACAGTTGGACATTTCTGTCACGTGATAATGCCCACAGGCCAGGTGATGGTGGTGCGTGGGCATCACCCCATTTGGCTTCAGTAATTCACCATCCTGAGGCGCTCTGGAATTCTGGAAATAAAAAGGGTCCCCTTACATTCTCAGTCTTGGGAACCAAAATTCGAATTCAAACTCCAAGGTTTCTTTGACAATATCACCAAATAACATTGTTGAAGAGAGAGAACTTTCCTTTCTATTGTGGCAAAAACCGATTGCTACTGCCCCGGAGAGGAGAGCAGAGCTGGCCAGACCTCTGGCTGCTATTTTCTGCTGTTTCTAGATTCTTTCACAATGAAGAAAAACACAGTGCAGGTGAGAGAGACAGAGGCCTTTTCTGGTGCCACTAAGCATTTATCTAAATGCCACTGCCTAAGCTCGATGGCAGAACTGGAACTCCCTTGAATGATTCTTAGATAGTTATTATACTGAATGACCCCCATGGCAGGTCAGTGTGAATAGGGGGAAGCTTGGCTACTCCTAACCTAGAAAGCTATAAAATACGTCAACTGGATGCCTCTCAAGTGTGCGATAAAAATGCATCCTCACTGCCACTAGTAATATTGTCCCTGACCTCAGAGCATTATTGGAAAGAGACCCATTGAATGTTTTAATTTCCTCATAAACTGCTGATCATGATGATTCCGAGGTGCCAGATGGCAGCAGGAGTGATAAATGATGTTGACACCTCAGGAGAAATGAGCTACTAAAATTATATTATATTCAGCTGCAGTTTTAAAGCATGCAGTATAATTAAAAGCGTTATTCCATGGCCAAATGCTACACCTCTTAGTAACAGAGTTAAATGAGGAGACCGCTGTGTGCATTTGTTTGGTTAGAAGGTATTCTTTTATGCTGCTCAAATACCACTCTAATGGAAGAATTTACCAGGTAGGGAGGATCTTACCTGTAAATCTCAAGCATACCTGTCACTGAGCGAGGCAATAGGAACACAGGAGGAAATAGGAACCAGACAAGGGCAGAGTCTCTTCTCATTCACATGTAATAGAAAGGCAAATCATTGTAAAACAACTTAATATGCCAAGAAACATTCTGAGATCATTTCTCCCTGAATTAGTACTGTGGCACCATAATGTTCACATTGCTTAAAGATCTGCTTATTCTGATGAAAGTTCTTAACAAGCAGATTCTCATCTTTGAATGAATGAAACATTGTATTTTGTATGTTTAGTTTTGTTTGGTTGTAGGCATGTATTTATTTATTTTATCTGGGGGAAGGGTGGAGTCTCATTCTGTTGCCCTGGGTAGATAGAGTGCTGTGGCATTATCGTAAATCACAGCAACCTCAATTCCTGGGCTCAAGTGATCCTCCTTCCTCAGCCTCCTCAGTAGCTGGGACTACAGGTGCCCACCACCATGCCCAGCAAGGAGGCATATATTTGAACGCCAGTGCCTGGAGCTGCCCTGTTATTTAGCCCCTCTTCCAACACATGGATACAGAATTGATTTATTTACTTCTTATTCCCCTATCGGAGCATTACCTCCCAAACGAAGGGAGTGTATCCTCCATTTGCTTGGCCAGTATCGACTTGATAGATACAGTCAACATGGTTTTATTACGTGGCTCAGATAAGGTGAACACTAGGGATAATTCCCAAGTGGTGTGTTCCTGAACCAGGGGGTGGGCTGGTTTTATAGTTTGGCAGTTGCGAGGCATCATCTGACAGAATCTTGCCGTGGGGTGAGGCTCGGCCCGAGTGGACCCTGGCACACGGCGTCCTGCCATGGGGTGAGGCTCAACCTGAGTGGACCCCGGCACACAGCATCCAACCCTGGGGTGAGGCTCGGCCCGAGTGGACCCCGGCACACGGCGTCCTGCCGTGGGGTGAGGCTCAGCCCCTGGGGACCCCGGCACATGGCGTCCTGCTGTGGGGTGAGGGGAGGCTCAGCCCGAGTGGACCCCGGCACACGGAGTCCTGCCATGGGGTGAGGCTCGGCCCGAGTGGACCCCGGCACATGGCGTCCTGCCGTGGGGTGAGGGTGAAGCTCGGCCCGAGTGGACCCCGGCACAGGGCGTCCTGCCGTGGGGTGAGGGTGAAGCTCGGCCCGAGGGGACCCCGGCACAGGGCGTCCTGCCGTGGGGTGAGGGGAGGCTCTGCCCGAGTGGACCCCGGCACAGGGCGTCCTGCTGTGGGGTGAGAGTGAAGCTCGGCCCAAAGGGACCCCGGCACACGGTGTCTTGCTTTTTCGTCCACTAAACTGTGCTCTCTGTGGACCGGGAGCTCACTTGCCTTTTCATTGTGGCATCATCCGAGGCCGGTATGGTGCCCCACATATCATGGGTGTGCAGTAATTGTTGATCTAACGAATAGAGTTCAAGTCCTAAGCCCTGTGTCTGTCTGGTGGTCTGTGACACCAGAATGGCTTGCCACTATGTGCTAACCAGGTGAGCCTCAGCTGTTTTCTGTCCCTCATTGCCTCCGTGACTTCGTTCCAACAGTTTTCTGGCCACCTTCAATCACTGAGGCAATAACGTCCCTTTGTTGTGAGACAGTTTAATCAATATTCTGACTGTTTGATTTTCACAGTGTTAAGTATCCCCTTAACTTTTAATATTTGAGCATTGTCTAAGAAAAAAAAAAAGACTAAAGATTTCATTTCTTACAGTGTGGGGAACCTGTGGCCTTCTGATTCAAGATTGTTCTTTTTTAAACACCACAGGAGGCAACATAAGCGTCCTCATTTTCTACTGCACCCCCCCTTTTTTTGAGGCAGAATCTCACTCTGTCACCCTGGGTAGAGTGTCATGGCATCATTATAGCTCACAGCATCCTCAAACTTCTGGGCTCAAGCCATCCTCCTGCCTCAGCCTCCGAAGTAGCTGGGACTATAGGTACCTGCCAGCACGCCCAGCTAGTTTTTCTGTTATTTAGTAGAGATGGGGTCTCACTTTTGCTCAGGTTGATGTGGAACTCCTGAGCTCAAGGGATCCTCCCACCTGAGCCTCCCAGAGTGCTGGGATTGCAGGTGTGAGCCATAGTGCCCTGCTGTATGCCTTTTTTTTTTTTTCCCAGTTTTTGGCCCCGGCTGAGTTTGAACCCGCCACCTCCAGCATCTGGGGTCAGCACCCTACTCTTTTGAGCCACAGGCGCTGCCCTGCTGTATGCCTTTTAATAAAAGCATTTGTTATATAAAATTTAGATTCAGTCTGAAGGCCACACTTAAAGACCAGGAAATCTGTAAGTTCCTTTAAGGCCACAGATTCCCCACCCCAGCGGGAATCCACAGAAAGTGGACAGATCTGTACTGACGCTACCATTAGTGGAAATGTTGAAATTAGTAGATGACTTGATAATGCAAATAAAATAAAGCAATCATGCAAAACAGAAGAAGCTAAAAAAAAAAAGTCTGTACTGCCACTGGTGGTCATTTCTCTTTGCAGTTATCCAGTTTCTTACAAAGATGCCTGTTTTCCAAATTACAGAACAGTTGCTATGGTGATACATGCTTAATAAATCATGCACAAAGCCTGTCTTCATTTCCACGGTGCCCTGAAATAATATAATAAAGAAGATTATTAAAGTGAAGTTGCAAGAGTCTGACAAGAACAAAACAAGGAAGGCATTCAACAGTGAAAGTGAAATTTCAAAGATTCCGTGAAGATCTCATGAAGTATTTGTGGTAGCCTTGGGGTCATTCCATGATATTTTGGACAGCTTTCAGCGTCTTCCTGAGAGATAAAATGTCGATGATTGATGATGAGCTGCTCACTGATGTCTGACAGCGCTGACGGTTTACCTGTGTGATTTGGGAGTATTTTCTTTCACAAGAGATGAGTGGGTTAGAATCTCTGTGTTAAAATTTCAAACACAGGACTTCCCTGGAGGGATTCAGCACTTTTCACATCCTCTTTGCACCTTTACCGTTTGGAACAATACATGCTCCATTTTTATTTCTTTAAAAATAAAAAAAGAAATGATATTCCCCACTCTGCTTTATGGTCAAAACTGTCCTGACTTACATGGTTAGAGACAGGTCACTCCCAGAAATTGTTGATGTCACCTCTTTGGAAGTAATGTCCCCTAGTATGCATATCCACTCCGGGACCATGTTTGTTTGTTTGTTTTTTCTCTGCCATGTTCCCAGAGAGAGCAAGGTTTCAGACTGCAGCAGGTAGATCCCTGCTGCTCCAGAGGCTGAGGAGCTTTGCAGAGGCGACCTCAGGAAATGAAGAGTAAGACTGTTTGAGAACTCTCATCAGAGTGAGAGTCCTGCTTCAGCCTGGACAGCGCCTCTCTCTCCAGAGGCATTTTTAATTGGATGGTTCTGTTTTTGCTCTATTTTCCATCATCTGTCCACACTACAGATAGGGTTTCTGAGACATTTGCTGACCCCAGCAGGGTTGACCTAAGGCAAATTAGGAAATCACAGATAGTTCACAGATAAAAGAATTACAGTAGAACCTCCATAGCCGACCACCTCCCACACTGTCCCCCTTTAAGTTGACCTAATTTTCATAGACCGTACATGCGCCACATGTGTGCATCTGTGCAAGAGGCCTAGTTCCTTATGTCGGCCACCTCTATGTGTCAACCATTTGTCACTGTCCCTTGGTGGTCAACTCACAGAATTCTGCTTTACTTCTGGGGATATATGAGTATGTTAGAGCTTTATCCTTACCAACTGATGGAGAATTACAAGAAAATTGAAATTTCATCTCCAAATTACAATGAAAGTATCCTGCAGACTCTTCCACATCAGTGCAAAGTGGTTGATCCTGATTTTCATCTTGCCAAGGGCTCACATCTAGAAGGCATTAGCTGGATTAATACTAGGGTGTATCTGTCTTCCCTGGAGCCGCCACCACAGGAGTCACCTCCATGATGTCAAGCATCACAGGATCCAAGGTGACATCTCAGCATTTGTTCTGTAATAATCCACTGTCAGGCTCCAGGATCCTAAGGGCATATATATATTTTTTTAACAGGACCATCCTGGTCTATTAAACTGTGACAGAGTGATACAGACCATTCCTGCCTGCTGGTTAAGTCCTGAGTTAACAAACTGATGCCCATTTCTCCACCGGCTGGGAAATACTTCTTTTGTTACACAGTTGGTTGGAGGTTGGTTGATTTATGCTCATATCTCAGCTGTGAGAAGGCCTGGGGTGGGGGTGATGCTCCATGCCTCAAGCATCCAAACTGTCACTGTCTATATAATTGCATTTGGGAGTAAGGACTGTGGTTCTGACCACCTGAACATCTGGCCAGTATCCAAGAATCAAAAGAAAATATTTTACTGCTTAATCCCTCAAACTTTTGAATATAGGATAAACAGGGAAGGAAGAGAAGCCACAATGTCACAATGCTGCAGATGGCATCCCACATCAGCCACCCCTTTACTCTCTTCTCTACGCACTACCTTCGTGCACCCCACACTGTCCCGTAGCTCTTCAGTCAGAGAAAGAAATTGTCCCGAAAATGCTACCCAAGGGGAGGGTGACTCCCAAGCGACTCCTCTGTTCACCTTATGATCTCCAAACGATCCCCATTACCACCAAACTCCACTTTGGGCTAAGAAAACCAGTACCCCACTATATGTCCCTGTGGTTGGTGTTCTTATTCCATGAATTTGGGCTCAGTGCCTGTAAATACCACCACAGGGAATAATTCAGATCTGAACCCACCCATGCCCAGAAAAGACACCAGGTCACGATTTTTAGGAGCCTAATATGTTGTGATTAGAAGGTGAGCTTTTCCCTGAAAATGGAATCTACTTTGTAGAAAACTAATTGTTCTCTGCTCCTGCCAATCTCTCTCTAGTCACAGGAAAGCTTTAAATATTATGTAAGAAATCACACATTATTTTAACACAAAGAAATATAGTGGACACTGTTGCTATTCAATACAGCACATTGTGAAAACAAACTGCATCCGTCATGTGCTGTAATCATGCACATTTAAAACCTTTTCCCATGACCCGTTCACATGAAAATTTAAATGAGTCATTTAAAAAAATTCAACAATCTGACAAGGGTACATGTGAAATTTATGAGGTGTAGAGTATAAATGTCTTAGTACAGTAACTAAGAAAGTGCTGTGAAGGCTTTGTTGACCAGTTTGATGAAAATATTTCAAGTTGTATATAAAACCAGCACATTGTACCCCCTGATTACATTAATGCACACAGCTATAATTTAATTTAAAAAATCCAACAAATGCCATTTGTGTGTATGCTCTGAGTTCTGAATTTATTAAGATACTATTTATAGCCTATTTGGGAAACATTCTATATACAAACTCTTACTGTAACATAAATTAAAGGTGCACATTACTATCATCCCTCCAATTTATACAATTTGATTAGGTTCTGCGTTTCATGTGATAACTGAAATTAGTATTTTCAGCATCTTTCTTGAAAACAAATCAAACCCAGCAGACAAAGCAACCACTGCACATGAGGCTTTGGAGAGAGATTAGCTGTGTCTGAAGTGCGGCCGCGCTGCTTTGTGGCTGTGGTGTCTGGCAGCTCTTCTAACCAGTGTGTTCTGTGCCTTTATTTCTCCATCTGTAAAGTGAACGCTGTACCATGCGTACCTCCCTCGTTACATAACAACTATGAAACATACGAAGCAGTGCCCCACACAGCAGCACTCAACTATGTTAGCTGTTGTCACTTTTATTATGATAGTTAAGAAATCGCCATAATGCCCACCGATTTTTAATTTTGCCTGTAACTTCCTTACAAGCCAAAACAAACACCTTGTTGTGAGATCATTAATGACACAGAAGAACACACACTTGAAGAGCCCTGGCCCTGCTAATCTTGTAACAAGTCTCTGTGATGTATTTTATAAGCACGAGAGAGACACTGCAACACCAAGGGCAGCAGACCCGAAATCAGAAGAATCAGATGGTTCTATGTACAACTCTCACTTTCTGAAAAGGTGGATCAGCGAGGACAAAGGCACTCCCTGGTGAAGTCTTCTTTATATTTCAATGGAAAAGCCAGCAGGAGCATTCAGAGAACGTTGATGGGAATTAGCTTAGCATCTTATTCTTCATTTTTCTCACCTGATAAATGAAAACTTTAGATTCTGTCATTTCTCAAGTGCTTGTAATTTTCAAATTCGTCTTGATAATCAAAAACTACCATTAATTTAAGGTCTTTGCAGTGGTTCCCTGTCACTGTTGTAAGAAATTACCACAAACATACTGGTGTAAATGTGATAAATGTTATTATCTTACAGTTCTGGAAGTCAGAAACCCGAAAACTAAGTTATCAGTGGCAGCTGTGTTTCTCCTGGAGGCTCTGAGGGAGAATCCATTCTCGCATCGTTTCCACTTCCTAGAGGGTGCTTGAATTTGTGGCTGGTGGCCTGCTTCATCTTTCATCCCCCAACCCTGCAGTTAAAGGGAGACATTCCTCACATCAAACTACAGGGATGCCTCCTTCTTGATGGGTGCCTGAATAGTCTGGGATAATTGCCTTGTCTCCAGGTTAGCCGGGTAACAACCTTAACTCTGCCTGTCACCATAATTCCCTTTGCCATACCTAAATGTAACATTCGGGAGATTGGCATATGCTCTTCTTCTGGGGACGTTACTCTGCCTAGCACAAGCTTTGACATGAAAAAATAATTTTTTAAGAAACAAACATTTTCATTTGTTTTTTAAAGTTATGCAAATTAATAACAATAATAATAATTAGTAGCAGTTGTGGTGATATCTTCATTTCTGTAATTACTCAGTGTCTTGTGTTATCAGAGCAGAAATAATAGATAATAGGAGATTCTAATGAGCACCTAAAAAATAAGATCTTTCCCGTAATGATCTTAAGGAGTAAAAGCCTATGTGGAGTCGATAGATGTTAATGCCGTATGGACGCCCTTCGTACTCACAGAATCATCCACTCTTCTAACAATCTTTTGTTTCTTAGTAATTCTTGGATATGCTCCTGAAATTAAGTTTATAAATAAAATATATACAAGTTTGTATCAATTAAAAATCACATTTCTATTCTTGTGATACTTTACTAAGAAGAATGTTCTTCAACTCCAGCCAAGTTAATACATAAGATGTAAAATGTCCATCTTTTTGATGGTTGAATAGTATTCCATGGCATACATATACTACAGTCTGTTAATTCATTCATGGGTTGATAGATGCTTGGGTTGATTCCACATCTTGGCAATTGTGAATTGAGCTGCAATCCAATGTACTCAATATCAATATGAAACCAGTAGATGAACAGCTACACCAGAGAAAAACACAATTAAAATCAAGTTGGGAGGGTGAGAGGAGAAATGGGAAGAGCTAAGGCAGGAGGGGATTTGGGGAGATCTCACTTAATGTGTACAATGTTACAGTTACAAAAACTAAAGAGAGATAAGAATTTGGGGAGGTGGGTATGTTCATTTCAGTGCTCTGGACTTAACAGAAGAAAGGTGGGTGTGAGAAAATGATGGGAAAGAGTGCACTTAGCAGATGCTGATTAAGATGCTGTTTTCAGCACAGGATTAAGGGTGGGAGGGTGAAGAGTGGGAGAGGAAGACAAAGGTCCCTGTCAGCGGGACACCCAAGGCATTCAGGACTGTGAGTGGGACAAACTCGGGGGCAGGGGAGGGCGGGACCCAGACACTTCACAGCCAGCTAATTAATGCAGGATGAGAACCTCCGGTGATAATTGTGTGAGATATTTTCAGACCAGAAGGAAGATTTTAAAAATGATTTCACATGATTAAGTTCCCGGAACAGTAAAAAGATTTAAGTAGTGGAGATTTTAAAGTGTTCAAAGAAGGGCCAGAGAAATATTTTGCTGATCCAAACAATGACATTCTTGAAAGAGAATAAAATGAAGTCATAATTCACTTTTGGAATCTGTGGGGGGAAAAAAGTGTTAGAAAAAAAAAACTTTAAAAACTTGCAAAGTTCTGCAGAGGAAAAAAAAAGGAAACCTAAATCACTTTCATGATTAGAAAACTTTTTAGTATAAAATGAAAAAAGAGAAAGCACAGCAAAACCATAGACAGTAAATGGAATGTTTTCAGAAGATGTATAGGACAGACATACTTTTAGGAGAAAAAGACCTCTAGATATTTGATACAATAGGCAAAAATAATCCCCAATGATGATAAGGATCAATGTCCACTGAAAGCTTTGTGTGTGTATACTGGGCACTGTGCCTCATGCCTTAAATATAGTAACTTATTCTATTCCTTTTACAACCTATCAGATATTGTTATTTTCATTTTAAATGTGAAGAAACTGAGGCAAAAGGTGCAAAATAATTTCCCCTCAAATGCACAGCTAAAATTAGCAAAGGTGACGTTTGACAACTGCCGTTGTAGCTTGAAGTCATGCCTTAACCATTTTGAAATAATTGCATTTGTTCTTTTTGTTTATTATTATTATTATTAAATGATAGCTGTATACATTAATGCAAACATGGGGTACAGTGTAGTGTTTTCATATACAATTTGAAATATTTTCATCAAACTGGTTAACATAGACTTTGTGTCATTTACTTAGTGTTAAAATATTTATACTTTAGTTCTAGAAAAGTTCACTTGTACCCTTGTTAGACAGACCATATAGGTGATCTTTCCAGTCACCTTCCCACCACCCATCTGCCCTTCTCCCCTCCCCTCCCCCACCTCCTCTCCATATTCTTGGGCTAAAATTAGGTTGTACCTTTCATTTGAGATCTATAAATTAGTTTCATAATAGGGCTGTGTACATTGGATACTTTTTCTTCCATTCTTGTGATACTTTGGTAAGAAGAACATTTTCTAGTTCCATCCATGTAAACATGAAGGAGGTAAAGTCTCCATCTTTCTTTAGGGCTGCATAGTATTCCATGGTGTACATATACCACAGTTTATTGATCCATTCATGGATCGATGGGCATGTGGGCTTCTTCCATGATCTGGCAATTATAAATTGGGCTGCAATAAACATTCTGATACAAATATCTTTATTGTAATGTGATTTTTGATCTTCTGGGTATATACCTAATAAAGGAATTGCAGGGTCAAATCGCAGGTCTATTTTTAGTTCTCTAAGTGTTCTCCAGATGTCTTTCCAAAAGGAACATATTAGTTTGCATTCCCACCAGCAGCATATAAGTGTTCCCTTTTCTCCACATCCATGCCAGTAACTCTGGTTTGGGGATTTTGTGATATGGGCTAATCTTACTGGAGTTAGGTGATATCTCAAGGTAGTTTTGATTTGCATTTATCTAATGATTAAGGATGATGAGCATTTTTTCATATATCTATAGGCCATGAGCCTATCTTCCTTGGTGAAATTTCTCTTCAATTCCTTTGCCCACCCTGTGATGGGATCACTTGTTTATTTTTTGTTAATGCATTTGAGTTCTCTATGGATTCTGGTTATTAAACCTTTCTCGGAGACACAGCCTGCGAATATTTTCTCCCACTCTGAGGGCTGTCTGCTTGCTTTACTTACTGTGTTCTTGGCTGTGCAGAAGCTCTTTAGTTTGATCAGGTCCCAGTAGTGCATTTTTGATGTTGTTTCAATTGCCCAGTGGAGTCCTCCTCATAAAATGTTTGCCCAGGCTGATTTCTTCAAGTGTTTTCCCTACAGTTTCTTCTAGTATTTTTATAGTTTCATGTCTTGAGTTTACATCTTTAATCCAGTGAGAGTCTATCCTAGTTAATGGTGAAAGGCGTGAGTCCAGTTTCAGTCTTCTGCAGGTTGCCAGCCAGTTCCCCCAGCACCATATGTTAAACACAGAGTCTTTTCCCCACTCGATGTTTTTAATTGGCTTGTCAAAGATCAGATAAAGGTAAGTAGCTAGGTTCATCTGTTGGCTCTCTATTCTGTTCCATGCATCTACCTCTCTGTTTTTGTGCCAGTATCATGCTGTTTTGATCACTATCAATTTATAGGATAGTCTGAGGTCTGGTAGTGTGATTCCTCCTACTTTGTTTTATTTCTGACTAGTGTCTTGGCTATTTGAGGTTTTTTTATTTCCATATAAATGAAGTATCATTTTTTCAAGATCTTTAAAGTATGACAGTGGAACTTTAATAGGGATTGCATTAAAATTGTATATTGCGGCTGTTGAGCCAAGATGGCGAACTGCAGCCAGCTTTTTACAGAGGCTCCCGTCCAGAAGGAGGCTGAAAGGACAGAACCTTAGCAGATTAGCTGATGGTTTGGAGCAGAGACAAGAGAGAAGATTGAAGAGTGCACTTCAACCTTCCTGAGGCGAGCTGCGACCCTGAAATTACAACTAAAAGGTACAAAATCCACCACCAAGCAGACGGGAGTCCCCTCCCCCACAACAAGGGCTCGCGCAGTTTACTCCATGCAAACAGGCGAGCAGAGTTCAGACTGCCTCCCACTCTATTCCATGGGAGAGACCCCCTAAAAACTGGACCTCCTACCCCTGCCAGCGTGCCACGGCACCCTCTGGCCAGACATAAGACTGTAAAACTGTATAAATCTGTATATATTCCCCACTTGCAACACCGAACTCCAAGACCCCACCTACCCACTCCGGGACCTGGAGGTTTATTACCTATGGAGTCCTGACTCTGGGGCATCTCCTGGAAAGA
>NW_003852456.1:10377416-10394637 GCF_000181295.1 Otolemur garnettii
AAAAAAAAATTGTATATTGCTTTGGGTAGATAGATATTTTAACAATGTTGATTCATCCCAGCCATGAGCATGGTATGTTTTTCCATTTGTTAACATTTTCAGCTAACATAAATAGAGCACAGTGCAAATCCTGGGTTAATAAGCTCAAAATAAGAGATACTAGAAAAGAAACTCCAGATAGAGGACCTGCCCATAGAGCCTAAAACTCCTGAACTCCTGTGGAATTTCAAATACCATCACACTGAGGGTTAAGTCTTCAAAATATGTTACATTGTATAATACATTGTACTAGACATTTGTGCAACTACCTAGTAATATTTTTTTAATTTCAAATTAATACAAGGGCACAAATGTTACATTGTTTTTAATTCTAAGGAAAGCAATATTTTTAACCTTGCCTTTTTTTTTTATATATAGTTTTTGACCAGGGCCATGTTTGAATCCACCATCTCTGGTATATGGGGCTGGCACCCTATTTCTATGGGCCACAGCTGCCACCCTTTTTTTTTGAGACAGAGTCTCACTATGTCACCCTCGATAGAGTCCTGTGGCATCACAGCTCACAGCAACCTCAAACTGTTGGGCTTAAGCAATTCTCTTGCTTCAGCCTCCCAAGCAGCTGGGAGTATAAGTGCCTGCCACAATGCCTGGCTATTTTATTGTTGTTGTTGTCATTGCTGTTTAGCAGGCCAGGGCTGGGTTTGAACCCACCAGCCCCAGTAGCTGGCATCCTAACCACTGAACTACGAGCACCAAGCCTAGCCTTGCTTTTGACTGTTGCTAGATAGTGGCAGAATTAGCAACTTTACACATCTTTATGGGCCCTGTCAGCCTAGTCGCTTACTCAAGTGTGGAGCATACTGGTAGTATATAAGTTCACAAAGCCTTAACTGTGACATGTAGGACCATATTAGTTTCAGAATTGTGGATTTTTCTCAGATGTTATACAGAAAATTCATCATGGCTCTCCGTTTGTTGCTCACTGGTTAAGGTGCCAGCCACATATGCCACTTCAAACTCAGCCAGAGGCTGCCAAACAACAACAACAACAAAATAGCTGGGCATTGTGGGGAGAGCCTATAGTTCCAGCTTGTTAAGAGACTGAAGCAAGAGAATCACTTAAGTCCAAGAGTTTAAGGTTGCTGTAAACTGTGATGCCACAGCACTCTATAGAGGGTGACATAATGAGCCTCTGTCTCAAAAAAAAAAAAAAAAGATAATTCATCACTTGTACTATATGTTGCATAATTTCTTGCCTGGGCAGAACATGATATTTGTGTACATTTGTGTTTTGGCAGAACGATGTGTGAACATGCACACCAATTGGGATGAGTAAAGACCTTCAGAGTTTTGGCAACAAACAAGCTCAGGTATCTTTTGGTTTTGGCATCACACAGGCTCCAAACCTTGTCAGTTTTCAGAGCTTTTTTTTTGATGTCAGACTTCCTGAAAAGAGATTTGAACCCAGATAAGTGTCTCTCTTTTTTCTCATTTAAAAATTCGCCAGTTTGAATTCCACATTCAGCTGTGCATATAAAACATCTTCAATATTTCCTGTGAGTCACAAAGAGAAAGCCACACGTGTGGTTTTGCACAGCAAAATCCCAATCCTTCCCTGTTGTCCGAGAGGAACATCCATGTTCCATTTCCCACTCTCTAATGTTCCAACTTTGAGTGATAAATGACATGACCACATGGCAAAAGTCTTTCTTGGAGAGGATGGTCCTACTTCAACAACACTTAGGCAAGAAAAGGAGCAATCAACAAGTTCAGCCAGGAAGCTTGACCTGGGTGGGTTGAACCACCACCTCCGGTTTATGGGGCCCGGCCCTACTCCTTTAAGCCATAGGCACTGCCCTGGGCATTGTTATTTAAAAGAAAATAAGTTTTAAAAATATCATGATAATGTGTGTAATTTAAACATCAACCAACACTCCAAATACTTATGGAAATGACAGGACCCTCCCTTCCTGTCTGTCCTCAGCACCTGCTACCCAGATGCAACCAACCGAAATTTTAGGAGAAGTTGCTGTTTGTTGTTGTTGTTTTAAGGTAATTGATTGAATTTTTTCAGTAGATATTTCCTAAGCCTCTATCATACAGCATTCCCTGTGGACCAGGTAGCCTAATGGAATAATAGATAACAACAGCTATGCATAGCTAATAGGCAAGTTAGATTATGTTAGAGGGCAAAAGTAGTACAGAAAAAAACATAGCAGGTGTACGTAAGGAAGTGGGATGGAGGATGGCATGCAATTAAAAATAAGGTGTTCAGGATGGGCCTCACTGTAAATATAATAGAAAAAGATTCGGGTGATAAAGGAGTCAGCTAGCCATGGAGATGCCTGACACAATGTCCTCCTGAGCCAGTTAGCTTACAAGGAGGGGGTTTCAGGCCCCAAGACCACATGTGGCCTTCCAGACCCCCAAGTACAGCTTCTTGACTGAATCCAAACTTCCAGAAAAAATCTCTTTATTGAAATGATTTGTTCTGTAAAATTTAGATTCAAAAGGCCACACTCAAGATCTCAGTGTCTATTATATGACAGGAAAATACTGCTTTAATTCCTATACCCCAAGGTGCAACTGACCTGTACGTATGTTTTTTGTTTGTTTGTTTTATTGAGACAAAATCTTACTTTATAGCCCTTGGCAGAGTATCATGGTATCATAACTCACAGCAACCTCAACCTCTTGTTTGAGGCTCAAACAATTCTCTAGCCTCAGCCTCCTCAGTAGCTGGGACTACAGGCACCCACCACAATGTCCAGCTATTTTTAGAGACAAGGGTCTTGCTCTGGCTCAGGCCAGTCTCAAACCTGTGAGCTCAGGCGTCCACCCAACTCGGCCTCCCAGAGTGCTGGGATTACAGGCATGAGCCACTGCTCCTGGCTGATCTTTACATATATTACACACCTCAGGCTGACCTTTACATATATTATATACCTCACGATGCATTGTTATTATTTTGTAGAAACAGCCAATTATCTTTCAAAGAAATTCACATGATGAGAAAAAAGAAAACCAGTCTTTACATTTTGCCATATTGTAACATTTCCAGTGCTCTCATTTCTTTGGCTCCATCATGTGTTTATCTGGTAACACTTTCCTTCTATCTGAAAGACTTCCTGTAACATTTCTTGCAGTGTGAGACTGCTGGGGATGAATTCCTGCAATTTTTGTGTCACTTAAAATGTCTTTGCTACACCATGATCTATGTACAAATGACTTAATAAAAAAAAATTGTCCAGAAATCTATCATATTCCTTTTTCTTCCTCTGCATGTAATATCTTTGTTTCCACAGCTGCTCTTACCAGTTTATTTTTAAAACCTCTATTAAGAAAGGTGACTAGGATGCACCTTGGAACAGTTTCCTTCATGTTTCCTGTGCTTGTGTTTTACTGAGCGTTGTGATTGGAATGTGCTCCCCACCCCCACCCCAGTGTGCTGTGCTGGGAACTTGGTCCCTGAAGTGGCAGCGCTCAGAGGTGGGGCCTAGGCAGGCAACTTGATTGTGAGGGCTCCACCATCACAAATGGATTAATTCTTTCATGGATTGATGACTTATCAGGGATGTTCAATTGTTGGCTGAATAAGAAGAGGAAGAGAGGCCGGAGCGAGCATGCTAGCCCACTCGGCCCTCTTCCCACACAATGCCCTGCACCAGCTTAGGACTCGGCAGAGACTCGGTAGCCAGCTGAGAAGTCCAAGGGCACCTGGTACCCTGCCAGCTGTGCCCTTGAACTTCTCAGAGACAAGTTCCATTTCTCTATACATCACCCAGTTTCAGGTGTTCTTTAATAAGCAACAGAAACACAAAGTAAGACACTGATCATCCTCATCTATGGACTTACAGTTTTCATCCAGTTTAGAAATTTCCACCCGCTACTTCTTTAAGCACTTTTTTCTGTTCATCTTCCCTGCTGTCTTTTTGGGGACCCAATTATCCATGTATTAGGCTGCTTGAAGTCACCTCATACCTTGGTGACTTTTCATTGTTGTATTTTCTTATTTTTTCCCCTAGGCGTTTCATTTTGGGGAGTTTCTGTTGTTATGCATTACATCTCATTAACCTTCCCTGTCACAAAATGTGGTCTTCTACTATTCTTATCCAATACATATTTCATCTCAGACATTACAGTTCCCATCTCTATAATTCATTTAATTCTCTTTTATGTATCTCTCTCTGTGTGTGTATATATTTATATATATATATTCTTTGTCTCTCACTTTGTCAATATATGGAATTCAGGTAAAATAACTGCTTTAAGGCTGGTTGCATTGGCTCACACCTGTAATCCCAGATGCCAAGGCGGAAGGATCCCTTGAGCTCAGGAGTTCCAGACCAGCCTGGGCAAGAGTGAGACCCTATCTGTACTAAAAACAGGAAACTGGCTTGGTGGTGATGTGCACCTGTAGTCACAGCTATTTGGGAGACTGAAGCAAGAGGATCACTTGAGCCTAAGAAATAGATCCATTTTTTATAGATCCATTTTAACTTTGCTTTGGGTTTTTATAGATCCATTCTATAAAATCCATTTGAGGTAGCCATGAGCTGTGATGACACCACAGCACTCTACCCAGGGTGACAGTGAGACTCTACCTCAAAAAAAAAAAAAAAAAGAGAGAGAAAGAGAAATGAAAATGAAGTTGCCTTGATTCCCTGGCCAGCTCTTAGCTCCATCTTCTCAACACCAGGTGGGAGATTGCTGCTAGTTTTTGCTGCAATCTCCCCTCCCTGTGCCGTGGCTGGGAATCTCTCTGAGTGCAGCAGGTTGGAGCAACGGGGACCTCACTGTTTCTTTATTGACCCACGTTTAGTGTGTGCTCTGAACTCTCTGGTTTCATGTTTTGTTTGGGGTTGCTTGGTGTGTTCTCTGTCCTACATCTTGGCTTCCGCTGCTCTATCATCAAAAAAGATCATTGAGTGAGAGGTGATGAGACACTCCCCCAAATTGAGGCTGAGCCGGTCTGATCTTTATGGCTAAGGCACAGCAGACCTTTGGTTGGTTGGCAGTGGATTGTATAGCCTTAATTTTAAAAACTCACAGATCTCAAGTTCACTTCAGAGACACTGAATCCCTGAGAGTAAATAATATATTTACAGAACATCTACGAGTGTGTGTTATTCCTTCCTTTCCTGTCTATATAGGTATTTTATCATCCCAACTTGCTAATCCAGATGCTATGCTCATACACTTATACAGTACTTTTACTTTTTAATTATAAAGGAAACTTTATAATTCACCCTCAACCCTTCATAGAACCATACGTTTATTCAGAGCTCTTCTGTGCAGTTTAAAATACCACCATGAATTTATTTGCAGGCTAGGCAGTTTTATGTAACCATCTTCATAATAGAGGTTAGAGAATCTGTAGTAAACATTAAACCCTGAAGATGAAAGTTTTATTCTCATTTTCTTCTTTTATACAAACAAATGCTGAAGACCTAAGCCATTAAAAATTATTATTTCCTATTATAAACATAACATTAGGATAAATCAGATTTTGAGAAAAAATACATATATGAATTTCATATAGCAAAGAAGAAGAGGTAATCATTATAATAATGTAAATCTAAATTTTTGTGACCATTTTACCACTTTGATGATTAGAAGGGAACTGTGCCATTATTCATTGAAGTTGGAAAACAATTACCTAGATGGGCAATAATAATGTGAGGTTCACCAGAAATGCAGAAAGAGTCCCAGAGAACCCAGCAGGGGTTGTTCCCCACCTGAACCAGACCGGCCAAATCCAATATGGATGCAAGATTTTTAAGTTAGCATTGCTTTGAGTTTTTATAGATCCATTTTAACTTTGCTTTGGGTTTTTATAGATCCATTCTATAAAATATTGGTAAGTACAGTGCACAGGGATGTTTGAGTGGGAATCAGTTGATAAGTGTTATTATACTGAAGAGCTATTTTTCTTGTGAGGATTCATTTTCCTGGACGACCTGTAGTTGCTGGGACTCAAAGTGTACCCTGTTAATTATTGCCTTATGGTTGAAGGGAAAGCCATGTCAGCTATATAACAATGCCATTCTGGGTTTGAGGAAATACCAACTAAGTCACCTTTATGTGAGGAAAAAACCCTCCATTGCTGATTCCTACTGCAGAGGGTACAGAGTTGGGGGCAGATTAAAAAACCTCATTTGTGAATAGGATAGAGCTCAAACAATGCATGATAAACAACAAAGAGTCAAAAATGAAGAAATCCATATTGCTGCTTAAAGTTACTGTTCACTGCATTAGTAAGATACAAGTTCTAGCAAAGCATCATTCACAGATGAGTGGGGTCCAATATCCTGAATGTGAGAGCTCAGACAGGACAGCCGCAAAACAGCGACCTTGGGAGAGCTCATGACAGACACACTCATAAATTATTCCAAAGGACTGCCTATACCAGGTGCCAAAGAGTTTACCAGTGATCAATAGTGAATTAGCAATGTTTAAAAGTAATCTTCTCCTCTCGCAGAACACGGACCTACAAATCTAAGCTTTACAATTAATCAGGAAAGACATCTGCATGTGTTCTAAATTATAGGCCTACTGAGAGAACATAGAAAGTTAACTTTTAAACTTCTTGACTTAAACAAGAGAAATGTATCACCTCATTTCTAGAGGGGAGAAACCCCCATCAGAAGGGCTATCAGGGTTGGACACACCCCGTTGGGATGCTGTCTTCACACCATCTTTCCTCTTTCTACTTCTCTGTGGAAATTCTCTCGTTTCATGGGGATATCAGATGTATTCAATTAGGGCCTACCCTCATGACCTCCTTTTAACTTGACTACCTTTACCAAAACCCTGTCTTCAAATCCTCAAAGAACTCAAGCTAGACCTTCCATTTGATCCTGCAGTCCCATTACTAGGTATCTACCCAGAAGAAAAAAAACCCATTTTACCACAAGGACATTGGCACTTGATTGTTTACTGCAGCTCAATTCACAATCGCTATGACATGGAATCAACTCAAGTGCCCATCAACCCAGGAATGGATTAATAAACTGTGGTATATATACACCATGGAGTACTTAATATTCAGCCACACAAAGATAGAGACTTCACATCTTTTGTGTTAACCTGGGTAGAGTTAAAGTACATTATTCTTTGTAAAGTATCATAAGAATGGAAAAGCAAATATCCCAGGTACTCAATACTAATATGAAACCAATAGATAAACAACTACACACCCACATGAGAGAAAAATACAATTAAGTTTAAGGGAGGGCAGAGGATGAAAAGGAAGAGAGGAGGAGGGAGAAGGATTGGTGAGCTCTCATCATATGTGCACACGCCCTGGGTGAAAGGCTCAACCCCAATTTGAACTTTACCTAAAACACACAAATAATGTAACCTAATCATTTGTATCCTCATATTAATGTGAAATTTAAAAAATAAAAAATAAATCTGGGCAAAGGGGCTCACACTTGTAATCCCAGCACACTGGGAGGCCAAGGTGGGAGGATCCCTTAAGCTCAGGAGTTTGAGATCAGCCTAAGCAAGAGCAAGACCCTGTCTCTACTAAAAATAGAAAAACTAGCCAGCTGTAGTGGGCACCTACAGTCTGGCTGAGGCAGGAGGCTGAGGCAGGAGGATTGCCTGAGCTCCGGAGTTTGAGGCTACTGTTAGCTATGATGACACCACAGCACTCTACCCAGGGTGACAGACTGAGACCATGTCCAAAAACAAATGAACAAATAAACACTGCTATGATTTAATAAAACAAACAAATAAATAAATAAGTAAAATAGAAACGTATCTCTAGATAATGTCACATTCTGAAGTACCGGAGGTTAGGACACGGGGATGGGCTGCAGGGGGCATGATTCAATGCACAGGGTTTGAGGAGGGAGACATGGCAGCTAAATAGAGTATAAACTCCTAGATTGGATCTCAATGCAGAAACAGGCTGCAGATTTCAGGAATTGTGAGAGAAAAATCATCCACAGACCCCCATGCAAAAAAGAAGTAAATGACCAACATACTTTTTTTTTTTTGCAGTTTTTGGCTGGGGCTGGGTTTGAACCCACCACCTCCAGCATATGGGTCTGGTGCCCTACTCCTTTGAGCCACAGGCGCCGCCCGACCAACATACTTGTTTTAAATTAAAATGCATGCAGTGGCCCAACATGTAAAACAGATAAATGCAAATCTACTTCATTTGAATCAAAGGTTAAAAGCTAAGAGTCACACCACCCAGACATACTCCCTACCATCCCTGCAGCCCACTGGGAACTTCAGCAAGCACAAATTAAAACGACCCTACCTGGGGCATCCAGTTGCTACACCTGCTAACACCTTGGACTGGGACACTGGTGCTCTTAAATACTACTTCTTTGTTATCTTTTCTACCCAACTGTGAAACTGTCTACATGTTAAGTTGCCGAGTCAATGAGAAAACAATTGATTTAAAATGGAAATTATTTCAAAGGGAAAAGCAATTTGAAAAGAAAAATAATTGTTCTCTTTCGATTCTGATAGTCTGTTGTCCATCAGTGATTCTTCCTGGGAGGCTCTGAAGGTTAACAGAGGTCACAGAGCGTCTCTTTGTAGGAGGATAATTTTCCACTGGACAGAGTTTATCTTTGCTGTTGTACTTTCTCAGTATCAGCTCCAGACAGGAAGTTGATGCCGAGAATATCATTAAAATTGACTAGAGCTGGGAAGTGTGATCCTCAGCATTTTCCTAATGGCAGCTGACAACTGATGTTTACAATGGGATTTTACTCAATAATTCCTATCTTTTGGACATGAAAATGTTGCTGATAAATGCCACATTTATTTCTCCAAACTTTGAAATTGTGTATCTAAGAGCTTTAGAATTACTTATAAGTAATTCTCAATGTGTCCCTGGTTCCTTTAGCGTGTCTTTGGTGATTCAGTGATAATATTACAATGCAGAGACTCACCTCCAAATTAATTCAAAAAGCCAAAGTAAAATGCCATTTCTCCAAAGGTCAACTGTGGTGATGCAAGGGAGCTAGTCTAAGACTTGCAAATATCTTAGAAGGTATAAGAACAATTTTTACTTGGCCCTGTCAAATATAACACCAAAACATAAATAACAATTTTGTTTAAAGAGAAGCAAAGTCTATGGAAAAAAGAGAAATTAAAAAATAAGAAAATATCAACATTAACATTAAAAGTTTTAATAAATTTTCTAAAAGATATCTGACTTCCCCTCTTGTCATGACTTAAATATTCTATAAGCTGCCACTCTACTTTGTCCTACACTGCAAAAAATAAATAAATAAATAAACACATAAAGAAATGTTCACTTTGCTACACGCTTTGGCAAACTTAATTTTGTCACAGTCTCATTTATATGACTTTAGACAAAAATTAATCTTTAGAGAATTCTGAAATAACAAAAAAATCTCTGAAGCTATTTGAGATTAGTTGCTTTGGAAGTTTTAAATATAAATGCTTTGATCATTGGCTTAAATAAATGTAAAATAAAGAAAGCATATTAAGTTGCCTTATCATTCCCTAAGGCTTTGTGTCTAGAGCTTAGTTACGCGAAAGAATAGAAATGAGAGAACAAAATGTTGAAAAATAATACTGTAAGCTAGACCTGATTACTTAACAAAATGCTAGAGATGCTTTTGAGTGGGGAAAAAGCAATGTCTACTTCTCAAAATGCCATGTATCTTCCAGCTTTGGACACCCTGGTTGTAAACACTTAAAAAAATGTAAAAGAGCTGCTATCTCAACATGCTGGGGATATCTCAACATACTATCTCAAAATTCTTGGTGGTGTTTATGGCTTCCCAAGGCTGCAGGTGGGGGGTGGCGTGTGTCAGGTACGTGAGGTCCTGCCTGCATGTTGTCAGTGGGACCTTGTTTTGTGCTGTGGGAAGCAAGGGTGGTGTCCTCTGCACCAGCATTGACTGTTCTGCCAGAAACGTGCAGGAGAAAAACTCCATCGTGATTAATTACCTGAGACTGGCAGCGACTTTGTTTTGCATGTAAATGAAAAAGATCTAAGAAAACTTTCAAGTATGGAAAGCAAAAGCAGAAGCAGATTCTGGACCTGTCACTGGTTCTATCACCTTGTATTTGGTCCTCCTATTTGTAAAAACTCTTGATGATAAATAACACCATCAGCGTGTTGTGAGGAGAAAATGTGAAGACCCTAAAATAGTGCTTGGCAGACCCTAAAATAGTGCTTGTGAGGAGAAAATGTGAAGACCCTAAAATAGTGCTTGGCAGAGCTAAGATAGGTCTTAGCTCTTTCACTATTTTGTAAGAGAGAGGTCAATATGTAAATCAGGAGGAAATGTACTTTGACTTTAAACTTTTTTGAATCTTATTTAACATTTAAAAATGCTATTTTATATTGGTAAAACAGTGGCAGTTATATTTACCAACAATATCTAATACTCAAATATATCTTCTTGTAAAAAAAATTCATTTAGGCAGCTAGCATTCCCTGTGGGATGCGAGGAATACCTACTTCTCCCACAGCCCCAGAGATGTATGAATATTGACTCTAATTACACACAAATACCAATGGATATTAAATAAAGCCAATCACTTGTGTACTAAACAGGAGGTAGATTAGCTCCATGAGAAGGACTCAGGTTCTGTCTGAAGAGAAAACAACAACTCGAGGGGATGAGTGGCCTGGAGTTCTTATTTTGGTGGGGGGATGGAGCGAGGGTGGAGGACACCCATGACCTCAGTGTCCACCTGTGGCCTGGGACAGAGTGTGCTTATGGGTCACCCTGGTACAGGGGAAGAGGAAAGTTGGCACTTTGAAAGCTGTTAGCTTTCTCCCATTAAAAATAGAATCTTTCTTGGGCAATGCCTGTGGCTCAAAGAAGTAAGGTGCTGGTCCCATATGCCAGAGGTGGTGGGTTCAAACCCAGCCCCAGCCAAAAACTGCAAAAAAGAAAAAAAATAGAATCTTTCTTTTTATTTTAGTATTTTTCTGTGGTTCTACCTCGAATTGCAAGCATCTCACTACTTCAATATACTTTTCTCTTTTTTTTTTTCTTTTGAGACAAAGTCTCACTACTCTAAGTAGATTTCTCAGGGTTTTCAATATGTAACCTGAACAATAGGTTGGAGGGAGGGGGAGTTGAGGCAGTCTTACCCTGTCGCCCCAGGTAGAGTGCCTTGGCATCATAGCTCACAGCAACCTCAGTTCCTGGTCTCAAGCAATCCTCCTGCCTCAGCCTCCTGAGTAGCTGAAACTATAGGCAACTGCCACCACAACACTCGGCTAGTTTTTCTATTTTTAGTAGAGATGGGGTCTCACTCTTGCTCAGCCTGGTTTCAAACTCCTGAGTTCAAGCAATCTACCGCGTCAGCCTCCTAGAGGGCTGGGATCACAAGCATGAGCCACCATGCCTGGCCAGTTTACTTCTGATATAGTTACTTATCATTGTTTTAATATGTCCCTTAAATTGCATTTATGTCACCAGCTTTGTTTATGTTACTCATATCAGCAGATATAAAACCTATAACTTTCATTTTAAGATAGGACCCAGTTTTATAAAATATTTGTTTTGATAAAGTGTCACAGGGTCTTTATAGGTTTTAGGATTGCATAATAAAAATTTGGACTTTTCTCAGACTTAGAAAAAATGAGTAAGAAAAGGTAGGAAAAAGTTAGAACAAAATTCACAGTTGATAAATGTTTATAATATAATCTGCCAAATGAAATTTATCATTTCATTTTTATATATATATATGGTTGCTTACAATCTGATAGATGTTGAGCAAATACTATGTCCTCCACCCTTCAGAGAAAAACTTTTACTGAGAAATCTACACTGAAATGTAAAAAGAAAAAAAGGAATAAAGAAAAGTTAGTATATACCAGATGGCTTCCATAAACCTAGCAGGTGATCCCTGAGTTTGGAGGCTTTGGGCTGGATTAACCCCCTTAAATTTTGTAAGTAATTGCTTTAAGGAATTGACTTACAACCACTGAGAACGGCTGTGGAGCAGCCCAGAGTTCTATCACAAATAACTCCAGAAAATACACACATGGATAAACAAACTGCAGAACACAGGTGACGAGAAGCGCAAATAAAGAAATCCTATTTATTTCTCCTTGACGAAATATAAAAGTCTCTATAAAGGAGTTACAAGAACCAAATTCTAAGCCAGGGGCAGTGACTTATGGTTGTAATCCCAGCTCTCTGGGAGTCCGAGGCAGGAAGATCCCTTGAGCTCAGGAGTTCCACACCAGTGTGAGCAAGAGCAAGACCTGGTCTCTATTAAAAAAAAAAAAAAAAAAAAAGTAGAAAAAGTAGCTGGGCATTGTAGTGAGCACCTGTAGTCTCAGCTACTTGGTGAGACAGAGTCTCACTACTCTAAGTAAGTAGAGTAGTACTCTACTCTCCCAAGTAGTAGTACTTGGGAAGGTGAGGCAGGAGGATTACTTGAGCCTAGGAGTTTGAGGCTGCTGTGAGCTATGATGATGCCATGGCACTTTACTCAGGGAAGGAAAGAAGGAGCCAAATTCAGTGGTTCTATATTCAGCCTAAATCTGATTATAAACTTCAGTTGGTGAGGAGGTGGGAAAAAATGATGACATGTTTGCAGATGGCAGTTTTATGCTCACTGAGGTGGATCCAGTGAAGGGCACCAATGCACTATTCAATCATATTCTTACATGCCACTGTAAAGGGTTGACATCTTTTTAGTATGAATACTTAAGAGAGATAAGGTTATGTTTAAGTGACTCATTATTCTCATATCCACTCAATTTCATCTCTCCAGAAAAAAGAAGTTATTTTTCAATGAATTTGCATGACCCTCAAGGAGCTCTTCATTAACTAGGAAAGGCACAGGGTAGACTTTCTGTAGGCTGGCATTCAGCTCTTCATCATTTAAAAAAAGAATCTGTGTCTATTAATTAAAAAGAACTTGGATCTGGGTCTTTTATGACAACTCATTATCTAAATAAATAAAATACTTGGTCCTTGAAAACACCCTATTCTTGCTTTTAATTTCAAGCCCTCACAAGGACTCAGGTGATTTGACAAAGAAGTGATAGTTCCACAGAGCAATATAAAATAGAGCTTTAGAAGAGATGGCTGCATAAACATAACTAAAAATGTTTTCAATCTCTGTCTCTGTTTGTTTTCTTAAGATACAATTTCTACAACCACTCAGCTTAATTATTCTCTGGTTTATCTACCTCGAAATAGCCTTTAACCACCAAAATCTTGTGAATATTTTGCAAAGTGTATGGAAAAGTTTGGGTACAGTGTTTAGGTTTAAAATAGCATCTTCTATCAATTCCTGGTGAAACTTCCTTAAAACTATGGTTAAATTACTTTGAAGTAAGAAGATGCAGTAAAGGAGAGAGAGAGGAGCAAGAGAGACAGAGAAAGAAAGAAGAAAGGAAGGGACGGAGGGAGGCAGGGAAGGGAAGGGAAGTAGGGACACACCAGCAGGACACTCTAGGTCTAATTTTTTAACTTCAGCCACAATTTGTGTAGAATTTCTAAAACATCAATGTAACTGTCCTGTGACAGATAAATCCCAAAACGACAGATGTTGGCATGGATGTGGAGAAAAGGGAACACTTCTGCACTGCTGGTGGGAATGCAAACTAATACGTTCCTTTTGGAAAGAAACTTGGGAAACTAAAAATAGACCTGCTATTCATTCCTGCAATTCCTCTACTAGATGTATATCCAGAAGACCAAAAATCATTTTATAACAAAGATGTTTTCACCAGAATGTTTATTGCAGCCCAATTCATAATTGCCAAGTCATGGAAGAAGCCCAAGTGCCCATCGATCCATGAATGGATTAATAAACTGTGGTATATGCATACCATGGAATATTATCACATAAATCCATAAAAAAGATGGAGCCTTTACCTCTTTTCTGTTTACATGATGGAGTTGGAACATACTCTTCTTAGTAAAGTATCTCAAGAATGGAATAAAAAGTATCCAATGTACTCAGTACTATTATGAAACCAATATATAATCACCCACACTTTCATACAAAAGATAAAACACAACTATAGGAGGAGAGTGGTGGGGGGAGCAGGGAGGCTGAGCGGAGGGAGGGTAATCAGAGGGACCTCACCTATGGCACATATTGTAAGGGTACATGTCAAATCTACTAAGAGTAGAGCATAAATGTCTTAACACAATAATTAAGTGAGTGAGGTGAAGGCTATGTTAACCGGTTTGATGTAAGCATTCCAAATTGTATATAAAATCAGCACCTTATACCCCTTAAATGCATTAATGTACACAATTACGATTTAATAAAAAGATTGTTAAGAGAAAAAAGTAAAATAAAAAATAAATCAAGCTACACTGTATGTGTGGATCTGTCTCTCTCTCTCTCAGAAAAAAGAGAAGTCAAGAAGAGCAGACTCATGGTTTGATTTTTATTAACACCATTATTAGTTGTGGTAACAGTTTTTCTATTAGAAAAATTTAAGAAAAGAAGAATTAGAAGCCTGGGAGGAGGGAGGTAGGAAGATACTTGGTATTCAGTCTGGGTTAGACTGATCTCACAGGTTTGTGCCACAGGAAACTGACTCACCATCTCTACGGTGTGTAACTGGCTTCAGGAGTGCATTTGCTTTCCTCAGATACACATGTGAATTTGATTTACAGTATATCTGAAAATGTACCGTGGCTATTTCAAGAAGAGATGTTACATAGAGAATAGGATTCTGGGGGGGGAAAGTATGGCTAATTCTAACAACGATGAGGGAGCATTACACGCCTCTGAGCCCTACTGGAACAAAGGCCACAACTAAGTAGGTCAGCAGCTTCCTGCAGACTGGTGACACGAGTCATCCGGCTCCACTGTGTGCCATTTGAAACCAAATATAAACACAAAGTCGCATTTAAATGATTAAATATGAAATAATTACACAAATGTAAAACATTTACATTTTTACTTATTGCTATAAATATACCAATAACAACAACAAAATCATAAATTACAAACTTTTGCCATCTAACGAGGTGCTCATAAATTTAATTGACAATTGGGACCTAAGGGAAAATAAAGCTCTAATTTTTAAAATCCCATTCAGTAAAATATATCTGGAAGCAAGTTATTTATGCATTTAAGTAACCTCAAAATTCTGCTTTTATGTGACAAATACATTTTAATCCAGGATATTTGTAAAAGCTGTGAAAAATCTAGATTAAGCACAAATAAATCTCCCATTGTGACAGTTTAGCAGAGAAGAGTTTTTAATAAAGTGTTTGATCGAAAAAGTCAATTGCAAGAGTAGTTTTTAAAAAGTGGGCTAGATTTTACTTATAGAGTGCTTTGAAATTAAGGAATGTTGGCAGAAAACACTCAACTTTAACTGACATTTTAAAACTAGCCGAATACTCTGCAGTGAAATCAAGAAAATGTTTTGGTTTCAAATGACAAAATCCCTGCATTTAAAAGAAAACTGAATCTTTGGGAAAATGTTGTTATGTAAAACACTGACAAGTTTCCACTACTACTTTGGTTTGAAAGTTATAAAAGATGTCAGAAAGTTTCACATTTTATTGAAACCCATTTGGAAAATGCATAGACCACAATCAAACTGTATTTTCTCTTTAAAAAAATTTTTTTTAATTTTTTTAAATTTCAGATTGAAGAGAGGGTACAATTAGGTTACATGTTCACGTGTGTCAGAAGAGTCCCTGTCGTTGTTGTGCACAGTATGAATCTGACAAAGGGTCGATAACTAGATCTACAGAGAACTCAAATTAATCTACGAAAAAGAACAAACGATCCTGGCTATCACTGGGCAAGAGATATGGACAGAACCTTGTCTGAGGAAGACAGACGAATGGTTAACAAACATGAAAAAATGCTCATCATCCCTAGTCATCGGAGAAATGCTAATCAAAACCATCCTGAAATATCACCCAACCCCAGTGAGATTGGCCCATATCACAAGTCCCAAAGCTGCAGGTGCTAGTGCAGATGTGGAGAGAAGGGGACTCTTACACTGCTGGTGGGACTGCAAACAAACACAACCTTTTTGGAAAGAAGTATGGAGAATCCTCAAAGAACTCAAATGAGACCTTTCCATTTGATCCTGCAATCTCATTACTAGGCATCCACCCACAAGAATGAAAATCATTTTATCATAAGGACATTTTGCACTAGATTGCTTATCACAGCTTAATTTATAATCATCAAGATGTGGAAACAACCTAAATGCCTATTGACCTATGAATGGAGAAATAAACCAATATATACATCATGGATACTATTCAACCATTAAAAAGATGGAGACTTTATATCTTTTGTATTAACCTGGATGGAGTTGAAACACTTTCTTCTTAGTAAAGTATCAGAAGAATGGAAAAGCAAGTATCCAATGTACTCAATACTAACATGAAGCCCACAGGCAAACTAATACATGCCCACACAAGAGAACAATCCTATTCAATTCATGGGGGGGGGGGTGAGGATGAGGGAAGGGGAGGGAAGGGGAGGGAAAGGAAGGAGGGAGAAGGGGGGAGGAGGGTGTCCTCCTACCAATGGGCACAATGTGAGGATACTATGATAATGTCACACCTCCTGCGGTCAGGACACTGCTACATTTTCTCTCATTTTTAACACTTTCATATGAAGAGGGAAAGACTTTTCTCTGAATGTTCCTCTCAACCTGAGGACTTGCCACTAAGAGGAAGAATTTTACAAATATAGACTGATTATATCATCAAGATGAGATTTGCCCTAATCAGGTTCTGGATTCCATAAAAGAAGGATATATTGCCATTTGCAGGAAAACACAACATAGCTTTCAAGTTCTTTAATGTATGAAAGAATTGTCATTTGAAAAGAATTAAGAGTGAAGTCCGAAATTATCTCACTTTAGTTAATGTGAAATCCCTACATGCTTATTCTGTTAGTTAACTAAAATTAGTCATCTGTTCAGTATTAAATCATTGAAGGGGTAAATTCATTCTTTATTTTTGAAGTAGGAAAAAAATCCTGTTTTCAGGCATATACAGATATCAATAAGCTAACAAACATGTAAAATAAATTTTAAATCTAGCTCCATATTTAGACTTGATGATATCACTTGACACTAAGAAGTATGTTTCTTATCAAAGGTTTGTATAAAATTATTTCTTAATCTATATTTTATTCATTATTTAATTTAATTTAATTTATTTGTATATTTATTTTCAACATTGTCAATACATTTTCAAGTTACAGATAATCTGAATTAAAACCAAATGCAGGCTCGGCGCCT